>NW_006239556.1:59316-60018 GCF_000226075.1 Solanum tuberosum
GCGAATTCTTTTGTCTAGAAAAAACTAGCCCGAAGGCTCTTTTGAAATCTTTGTTTCCAATCTTGTTTAAATGTGAAAACATTTATAAACTTCTTTGGGAATACCTAGTTCCCTAATAACTTTTTGAGAAATGAACTCAACTCTTTACTCTTTACTTAACTTGAAACTTAAGCCTTAAAACGAAGTTAAAACGTTCATTAGAGACTCTTGAAAACTTTGAAAACTTGCTTTGGCTTACTTGTTAACTTCTAAGCTTGACTCTAACTTCACATGAGTTTGATACTAAGTTTCCTCGAAGTGGATTATGAATTCAAGGGTAATGATCTCATTTTTATGGATGAGTTTATGATGTTTAAATATACCTTAGAGTGTTGAAAACAACCATAAAACATAGGTACATTGCTAGGGAACATGTACGTAAAAGTTGGGAAAGAATGGGAAGGATTGACGTCCTTGGCGCTCTGAGAGGCGCGGAGAGCCAGCCTTCAGACTTCAGAGGGGCCTACTGGGCGACCTGGAAGGCGCGCCGCGCCAAGGGGCAAAGCTCAGAATACCTTTCGGGGTGCGGTGGCTGGCGCAACGCCCAAGTCTTTTTCCCCGAAAATACGACTTTTCTCCTTAGTTTCTCCAACACTAAACTTTTTAACTTCAAAGGTTCCAGCCCCAAACACTTAGAATCCTATAACCCCTTAATATACAATG
>NW_006239556.1:61356-62227 GCF_000226075.1 Solanum tuberosum
TTACATTTTTAAAACATATTTCTTACTTCTGATTTGAGATAGTTATTCAAAAACATAGCTCAAAGGCTATCTTGGAAATCTCAATTTCCTCTCTTGCTTCATTTAGAATGCGAATTCTTTTGTCTAGAAAAAACTAGCCCGAAGGCTCTTTTGAAATCTCAGTTTCCAATCTTGTTTAAATGTGAAAACATTTATAAACTTCTTTGGGAATACCTAGTTCCCTAATAACTTTTTGAGAAATGAACTCAACTCTTTACTCTTTACTTAACTTGAAACTTAAGCCTTAAAACGAAGTTAAAACGTTCATTAGAGACTCTTGAAAACTTTGAAAACTTGCTTTGGCTTACTTGTTAACTTCTAAGCTTGACTCTAACTTCACATGAGTTTGATACTAAGTTTCCTCGAAGTGGATTATGAATTCAAGGGTAATGATCTCATTTTTATGGATGAGTTTATGATGTTTAAATATACCTTAGAGTGTTGAAAACAACCATAAAACATAGGTACATTGCTAGGGAACATGTACGTAAAAGTTGGGAAAGAATGGGAAGGATTGACGTCCTTGGCGCTCTGAGAGGCGCGGAGAGCCAGCCTTCAGACTTCAGAGGGGCCTGTTGGGCAATCTGGAAGACGCGCCGCCCCAAGGTGCAAAGCTCAAAATACCTTTCGGGGCGAAATGGCTGCCGCGACGCCCAAGCCTTTTTCCCCGAAAATCCGACTTTTCTCCTTAGTTTCTCCAACTCTAAACCTTCTTAACTTCAAAGGTTCCAGCCCCAAATACTTAGAATCCAATAACCCCTTAATATACAATGGATTCAACCCGAAATCACAGCCGGAAACATGTACCAAATCAACAAGAAACTTCAACAAC
>NW_006239556.1:63734-64175 GCF_000226075.1 Solanum tuberosum
TGATGTAAAATCAGCATAGACCCTTGTTATACAACAAAAAGGAAAGGTGAAGGAAAAGACCAAACTACCCTTAAAATTTCGGATGAACTTCCATTTCCAACTGCCCAACTTCGAAGTGGCATAACTCACTCATATGAACTCGGAATCGAGTAAACTCGGCGGCGTTGGAAAAGATATTTCCAAGGGATTTTCCAAACATAACTGGAAATACACCTAACTCATCCTGATATAGGAGTTATGACTGTTAAAATCTGACCAAAAACTCTTTTTTTCCACACGAACAAGCACGAATTAGAAAGAAACTTTTTACAGATAAGCTCTAATGCACGAGATCAGTGTGAAATAAATGAGAAATCTTCCTAAGTTTAGTAGCCTCCCAATTATTGATGTGGCGCGCTTCACACCGTTAACTAGGACTCTACAGACACGGCATCATAGACT
>NW_006239556.1:64848-83850 GCF_000226075.1 Solanum tuberosum
TGGGAGTTTCTCTAACCGACAACCATCATATAAGAGCTATAGTGATCATACAGTGACCAACCTCACGCTGCCAGAGAATCCTATACCCGACAAAGGTATAGGACCTGAACTGCCTAATGGATCCACTAGTCTAATCTGAAAAGGATTTATATAAAAACTATGAACCTCTTCAACCCATGATGGCTATATGGTTCTATGGGGGTTGTGGGTTATGTTAACGCTCCCCCAATTCGGTGCTCAATACTACTCCAAAAAATGTAGTGACTCTTAGAATTAGAAAGAACAATTTTTTGAAAGAATGAAAAATCTGGAAATTTGACAAAATTAAGTTAAGTATGAGTTTTGGGTCAACTTCAAAGGGCCGTAACGTAGGAAATATCTTTGAATTATTTTTCCATTGCCACCGAGTTTGCGCGATTTCGAGTTCATATGAGGGAGATATGCCAATTTGAAGTTGGGCTGTCTAGAAATGGAAAGTCAAAAGCGGATTTTAGAAGGGTAATGTGGTCTTTTCACTACCCAATTAAATTATTTCGTTTTTGGTAATTACATTCGGGTCTAAACTGAATTTGGTCAGTTTACGCACTTAATGATTTCACTCTAGGGTGCTTAGAAAAGGAACGCAAGAGGAGAAAAGATGAGAAAGAGCCAAAGTTCATCGTTCTTGAGGTTTTGCTTGAGGATTTCGCCAAGGTTTTGATCCCTACGAGGTATGTGAGATCACATAGCATTGGGTTAGTTAACCACTCGCCAATCATGATTAGATTCAGCGTAATTATGTTCTTCAAAGAAGAGTTTATGAGATCTTGATCAATATTGTTGAAAGTTTCATTTGAATCTTGATGTTGAGGTTTTGAGAAGTTCTTGAGTTAGATTCATGAAATTAGATGTTGTTTTGAGTAGATTCTTGCATATTCTTTTTATGTAGTCGAATCTAAGTGTTTGGGAAAAGACCCAATTAATTTTTGTGGGTTTAGAGTTGAAAATCGAGAAAGAAAAATTGTCAAACATCTAGGGAGGGAGCTGGGGCGCCGCGCCACTCAGAGCGCCACAGAAGATGTTCTGTAGTTGGGGCCTTGGGGTGCCGCGCCAGCCAGTGAGCCCCAACTTCAGCTCTAATGTTTTGGGTCTGGCTCCCCGCGTCACTCAGAATGCCAGGGACGCCAGGTCTTGTAATTTTTCCCACTTCTTTCCATACTAGTTCCCTTGCAACGTACCTATGTTTTCTAGTTGATTTCTACACTCTATGGTACGTATAAAAAACATGAAATCATCCATAACATGAGATCATGAGCCTTGAATCCATAATTTAATATAAGGAAAGTTAAGAGTCATGTCAAGAGAAGTTAAGATTCAAGTCAAGAGAAGTTCATAGAGTTTTCGAAAGGTCTTTTACAAACGTTTTAATTTTGTTCGAAGACTTGAGTTTTGATTTGAGTGAAGAGTAAAGATTAAAGTTCATTTCTTCAAAAGAGTATATGGGACTATGAATTTCCAAAGAGTTTAAAATGTTCTCACATTTAAATAAGAAAGGAAACTGAGATTTCCAAAAGATCCTTTGGGCTAGTTTTCAGTAAAGAGTATATGCTTTCACAATAAGGCAAGAGAGGAAACTTTGATTTCCAAGAAGAGCCTTTGAGCTATGTTTTGAGAAATTATCTCAAACCATCGAAAGACGTTATGTTTTTAAACATAAGAGCTAGTATTATATTTTGGGTGTAGTATTAAGCACCGATATGGGGGAGAGTTTAAACAACTCCCGGCCTCCATAAACCATGTAGCCATCATGGGTAGAAAAGGGTCATACTTTTAGTTGATTCCTTAGTGATTTTTAGCATAGACTAGTGGATCCACTTAGTAGTCAGGTTCTATACCCTTGGCAAGGTATCAAACGGCCTTGGCAGCATGAGACAAAATGTTGTATAATCACAATAGCTCTTAAGTGATGGTTGTCAGTTAGAGAAACTACCACAAAAGTATTTTGTATTATTATATACACGGAGTTGTATTTTTATATACATCCAAAGTTTATATTGTATATTTGTATACATACAGAGTTACCATTTTATTTTAAAATACACAGAGTTTATATCCATGTCTTAAAAGCTTTTCTCTATTTTATATTGAAATCAGCTCAATTTAGTTGAGTAGAGTTAAGACCAAGTTTGTTCTTCAAGTTCTTTTCAAGTTTATGTCTTGTTTTAGTATTCCCTTCGCATGCTCGTACATTCAATGTACTTATTCCAGTTGGCCTGCATCTTTTGATGATGCATATTCAGGTAACCAGGATCAACATTCAACACATCGTTGGTCCAGTTGAGATTCAGAGTTGTTGGTGAGCCTCCTTGCTTCTGGATGATCCCCTTCTCCATTACATTATCATTCTAGTTCATTAGGATGTCGTGGGTCTTGTTCCGACATCCATCTCAATTATTAGAGGCTTCATAGACAGTTAGTTAGTTCATTTGTCATTAACTTGTTATTGGCTTATGTTTGAGACTTGAGTTGCCATTTTGGCCAGTGAATGTTTATTTTAATACATTCTAAGCTATCTATTGAGCAATTCAATTTACATTCTTTAAATTTTTAACATGAATAAGTTTTCCACTAAGAGTTAAGCCAGGCCAAGGGTTCGCTTGGGCCAACAATGGTTCTCTAGTGCCAGTCCCGTGATTAATTAATGTTTTAAAGATACTTCATCCAATTCTAGGCATCATCGATCATTAATCAGTACAAAACCCAACTAAATGAGTTGGGGTCGAATCCCCTGAAGTGTGTTTTATAATAGAGGGTACTTGCCCTTTAAGCCCTATGTGGACAACAACTTCTCCTCGAGAATCGTCCTCAATTCCTCGGCCTTTAGCTGGTTCAGAAGTCGAAAAAGAGAACCTTGAACTAGTGGCGCTAGAACCATAGTCGGTGCCAGAGCTGGCACAGTCTCAGCAGCAGGAGGGGTGGGCTCTAGAACTCTAGACGAATCTTGGCGAGACCTAAGACAAATTTCTGCTCCCCGGAACTGTAGAGGCTGGTCATCATCAGGCTCAGAGAGTTAGAAGTGAGAGGTAAATGAATCCACATCACTGCCGGAATCGTTCCCCGGTCTCTCAGCTTCGGGCGCCTTGCCCTTGCCTTTTCCTCCCTTGGGAGGTGCCGCCTTTCCCTTTTTAGGAGGATTAGATGCCCCCTCATTAATCACTATCCCCCGTGCTCTTTTACGATGCGGCATATCTACGATGGTTCAGCCATATCTGTAAAACACACCAAAAAGAGTTAGAATCAATCTAAGAAAAGTGCAAAAATCATGTTGCAGACAAACTCGCCGAACCGATCGGTGAATCGCAGAATCACTTTGGCGAGCCAGATCGGGGTCGGCGAAAGGATTGGCACAAAAATTTCCCAGAAAAATGGAATGCTGGCAATGGGAAGGGCCTTCTGTGGAATCGCTCAACTCATTCTATGAGCAAAAACAAGCCCGCCGAAAGTTACAGTGCATTGTACGAATTAGGGGCGAAGAAAGGGTGATCAAAGAAGACTTTTGGCGAGTCGCCAAGTGCACTCGGCGAGCTCAGGCTTCTTGCCGAATGTTACAGAACCACAATCACTTAAAGCATGAAATTAAAGGCGATCTGGGGGGACTTTGGCGAACCGCCGAGTGGTTCCGCGAGCTCGACCGTGCTCGCCAAACTGCCCAACTTCAAAAATTAACCCCACAGCCCCCGAAAAAATAATCAAACAACAGACATTTGCAATTAAGCCCAAACCCGTTAGACCCATGCCACTGGGGTATTCAGACTTCCCCAGGTTTTGCCAAAATTGGCCATTTGATGATTTTAGCCCATAAAAATGACGTCAAACGCTCCATGTTTTGGCAAAGGACGTCATTTAGCACAAATTGTGTTACTCAGACTTCACCCGACTAGACCCAACAACAAAATAACACAACCCAACAATTTATGATCAATTTTAGAGCACGAAATTTGGGAATTTAACAATTAAGGCAATTTAGGCACAATATCAAAACTAAATAGGCACACAGGCACACATTTACGATTTCAAAGAGGCCCAACACACATCAAAACAATTTATAACAATGTATTTGAGTTTAATCGCTAATTTAGAGTTTGGGGTTCGGAAAAGCAACCTTTAATGCCGAATATATGAATCTGTAAAGCTAGGCATCAAAGTATCCAACTCCGAACACAGAATCAATGACTAAAAATCGGTAAAATGCAAAAATATGGGAAATATAGAGTGCGGGTGTAATTGTATGAAATTAAAAACTGAGGGAATATGAAAGAGTTTGAAATTTTAAACCTTTGGTCGTTTAAAACTATTTATTTCGCTCCCTTTCGGCGATATTATTTTTCCTCGCTGAACCACTCATTGACACGTCGAGTGGGTACTTACCTCGCCAAGGTTTACAGGACCTCCAGTTAATGTAGGGGTCAAAACAGTGGACAAAGCCGGGCTAGATGACCTGTTCGGCGATTCACCGAGTTGTCCACGGGCCAGCCAAGTTTTACAGACTCCGGCTTCATAATTTCTTGAGTCCAACAGCGGTCCAAGTTGGGCTCGCAGACCTCTTTGGCGAGTCCCCGACTGGAATTTTGGCTCGCCAAACTGCATATTTCAAACACATTACAATTTTTCACCTGCACAATCAACACACGATTATTCGAAAAACAAAAATAAAACTATAAAAACTTGGATTGCCTCCCAAACAATGCCTTAGTTAACGTCGTGGCACGACGCAAGTCCTCACTCAAACTTAATTCTTAGGGTTTTCCAAAGAATCACTAGGCAACCCCCCTTGTTGTCTCGGGTTTAAATGAGAAGAAATTTGACCCATTTGGGTCTCCAACTGCTTGATAGAGACGGAATGAGAAGTCACCATCTGGTTAAGGGTCGATACATCTTGTTTCACCTCTTTCAAAATTTTATCAAACCCTTTAACCTTGTTGAGAATACTAGAGAGCATATCCCAAGACCATCCACCCTCATAAACTTTGGTCTTTTGACGCTCGTGGGGAGAAACATACCTATCCTTCTCCCCATCTTTTTCCTTCCAAGTGGGGTTACGATCCCTCCACTCTCTATAACGATCTCTCCAGCCCTTGTCCATGTTCCAGCCTTGGTTACCACCCTGCCTTGGGTAGTTTGCACGATAACCTCCTCCTTGGTTGGCTAGGAAGTTCACTTCCTCGTTGTACAACGCTTCAAACTTGGCCTTATCGGGGTTTACACACCTAACACCCACAACATTGATAGTCCTAGCACCATCTCCCATGACAATTTTGGGTAAAATGTCAAGTTGGGTCATCATCTTTGCCTTGTTTTGGTCCCTCTCTTGAGCTTTCTAAAGCTACTCCTTTGTCAATTTTAAAATGAGAGGGGAGACCTGATCTTCATGGGTGTACCATGCCCGGTTAATTTTGGTCATACCATCCAAGAGTTGGGCTGCTATAATGTAAGGTTGTTGTATCAAACCTCCTAGAGAAAGTTGGTCAGCTACTCCCTTGTTCAGCGAATCAAGGCTTCGGTAAAAGTAATGCAGCAAAATGTTGTCGGGCAAACCATGATTTGGGCATTGAAGCACCAACTTCTTAAATCTTAGCCAAGTCTCATGGATTATCTCACCCTCCAAATGCATGAATCTTTGTATGTTGTCCTTAAGTGTCATCATCTTTGAAGTAGGGTGAAATCGCACTTGAAATGCGGTGACAAGATCATCCCACGAAGTGATAGAATCTCTTGGCAACTCCGCCAACCACTTACATGTTTTTGCTATTAGAGAAAATGGGAACAACCTCAACCGGACCGACTCATGGGATATGTTCTTGAAGGAGAACGGACCGCAAACATCAACAAAATTCCTTATATGCTCATAGGGATCCTCATTAGCCAACCCACAAAACATCCCTTTCAATTGCAAGAGATGCAACATGGTGCTTGTAATGTGGAACACAACGTTCCCTTCAGCTGGAGGCAAGCGAATGGCACCAACTCCACCCACAAGATTTGGGTCATTGACTTCGGTTCATTGACATCGTTGAGGTTTTCGATGTCATCTTGGTGGCCCACTTGGCTACCATTGCTTTCGTTGACACTCATTTTCACTGCTTTAAAACAACAACACAAAAACTAAAATTAAAAGTAAGTAGATTCAACTATGACTAAAAAGAACAAAATTCAACTTCACCAAAAGAATCTCAAACAACATCACTCCCCGGCAGCGGCGCCATTTAGATTAATTAGCATTTCAAAGACACTTCATCCATTTCTAAGCGTCAACTGTCGTTAATTAGTATAAAACTAAACTAAATGAGTTGGGGTCGAATCTCACAGGGAACGGTACGTGTTTAAGATTCAATAGGGAAATATGAACATGATCAAATCAGTCATAGGAATAAAAATTATCGACTAAAGACATTATTTAAATTAGGGGGGAAAAGAATGTCAAATGGGGGATTTTGATTTGAAATTATCAACTACAAACAATGGTAAACAATATGAAATAACAATAATGAGACAGGTTCTTGGGATGTGATTCGATTATAGTCTAATATAGACAAATGGGTAATTACAACTATTATAAAATAGCTAGATATTAGTGATTAAGCTAGGCTATAGAGGGGATAAACTTTCTCTTGAACAATTTACCCCGAATCAAGTTGATGTCTCTCGAACATCAACAAGCATGCAAAATAAGAACAACCCACACCGTAGTCAATTCACTCTCTCGAGATGAATGTGTGGCATTTGATTTAGGATTCACTCTCTCGATCTAAACCCAGGTCATCCCAATACCCACAGACCATCAATCAATAAGTTTTGTTTTAAAACCACTCTCTTGAGGAAGCCAAAAGCACAAGGGGTAGAACTGCATTTGCAACTACAATTCTTAAATTAAACCACAATTAATTATTGAACTCACTTCTAAACAAAATTTAAACTAACAATTACAATACCCATAAACTACATCAACCCATAATCACATAATCATAGCTCAAGAATTGGGATTTTAGCTAGACATCATAAAAAGGTAAAAGCAGTTACCAAATTGATTATCCATCAACTGGGTAAGTGTAGATTTGTCCTTACAATGCTCCAATTCGAAGAATCTCAAAGACCCAGTTCCGATTTATCAAAAGTGAAAAACTTCAATTCTTCAAAACTTAGGAAAAACTAGAGAAAACAGTCTCACCAATCCAAAACTCAATAATAAACTAAAAATATATGAGCTTAGATCTAAAATTAAATGTTCCAAAATGTATTTATAGTCGCCAAAAATATGTTGTGAAGAGTCAATAGGTGAAGTAATTCGGGGTCGCCGAGCCACCCTTTGGACATATCCATCGCCCTTCTGCCTTGGCTTTCAGCATCCTTAAGGTCTGTAACTTTGGGCGATCCAACACCGTATCGCGGAACCACTCGGCGATCTGCCAACTTCTCCTTTCTCTCGCCAACTTGGTTCTTTCCTTCAGGGCTTGGCACAGTGCAACTTTAGGCGGTCAAGTAGCCATTCGATGACTCGCCAAGTGGACTTGGTGATCACCAGGCTTGCTTTTCTTCATTCTTTCAGCTTGCTTTGTCCTTTTTTGCTAAAATTAGTGTCTTTTGCCTTTTGTTTCCTCAATCCATATACCTGGAAATCAAGGGTTTTACATAAGTTATTGGTATAAAATAAGCATTTGAGAACACTAAATCTATATAAATAAAGCCCTAAATGAGTCCAAATCTCGGACTTATCATCCCGTCCAAGGTGTAGGCTCGGGGTGTGACAATCTTTTTCTAAAATTATTAAACTTTTCAACAGTTAGAGAATTGTCACAATTTCTTTTTTTGATGCCCAAGACAAAAGAATGACTTTATTTTTCAATGCTACTTATGTGATTTAGATTGTTAGGATGTTTGCTTCAAAATAGTGATTACTATATAAACATTGCCCTTTTGTTTTATCGATTTACTATTTCTTAATATTTCAGTATTTTCGACGAAGAAAGTTCTATATGACTTGTAATAACCCAGTTGAAGTTTGTATTAGTTTAATTTTTATTGTAGTCTAAATTCATTTGTTTTTGTTAACAATTTCTATTGTGATGTAGATATATGTTTCTGAATATCTTTTTCCAAAATTATTAAACTTGTCAAGAGTTAGAGAATTGTCACGATTTATTTTTTTGATGCTCAAGACAAAAGATGAATTTATTTATCAATGCTACTTGTGTAATTTAGATTGTTAAGAAGTTTGCCTCAAAATAATTAATACTATGTAAGCATTGCCCTATTATTTTACTAATTTACTATTTCTTAATATTGCAACATTTTAAACAAAGAAAAGTTCATATGACTTCTAATAACGCTAGTTTAAGTTTGTATTAGTTTAATTTTATTATTTATTTAATAGCTAATTTTTATGAGATAAATATTTTTGTTAATGCAAAACATGCTTGGTTGAATAAATTGAAAATTGTTTACATGTATATGAGCTATATCTTTGTTGGCTGTAAGATAAACAGGTGATTATATATATGATTTCACATATAGAATATATTTTTTAATTTTAATTTTTAGTTTTTTTGATAAAAAAAAAAAATCTTTCTCAGTTACTATGGACAGTCAGATAACTATCTTTGATTTATGTACGCTGTCAATCGAGAAGTGAAATATAAGAGCAAACAAAAAGAACATCATATATTATATTATAACTTATACAATAAAAGTTAATATACAAAAATAGTTCTAAAAAATAAAGTGTAGTTGTTCTCCACATGTTCATATGACAGTTAAACAGATTAAGTGGAATACACATGCAACGCACATCTGGTTAGATGACGAGAAAAGTACACAACAAAATCATATATAAGGTAATATTATTGAGATACGACTAAATACATGATTCAACCTCATCAAATTGAAATAAATATATACATTATTGCATTTAACTAATAAAAATTTTCATTGATCATCTTCATAGGTTCGTCTGAATAAGAGAAATATATGACGATCCACATTGAAATTTACAAAAGAATCTGCAATATTATTTTCTTCAAAGCTTAGTATTCAAATCTTCTCTAAATTTTTTTGAATTGATAATCATGTGCAACGCACGTGTCCAAAAACAAGTTTAAAAAATGTATGTACAAAATCAGACCAAGAAGCCCAAATAAAATAAACTAAAAGTAAAACGAAAAATCTACAGGCCAGTCCATTAAGAGAATCGGCTAGGGCTTTATAAAAGTCTTACAAAGTAGGGTTTATTTCTTATCCTCTTACTCTCTTCTCAGCCTTTCTCTGTTCCTTGTCTCCTCCTCCATCTTAAGAAGCTAACACTGCGATGGTGTTTCGTTACTTTTGGTTGTGGGTGACTGACACCTACCTCTGTTATCTCTTCTCTTCTTTCTCCGCTCACAGAAGTAATTAGCTACCTCCCTTTACATCCTTCATTCCTTCAAATTCTATAAATATTTGACCTTCTTTTAAATTTTGTAGAGGTATCTTCTAGTGGATTCGAAGATGGTTTTGACAGAGGTACCAAGTCTTGATTGCTTTGGAACACATCCTTTGTAAGCTCATTCTCCTTCATTTTCTTCTATTTGTTTCCTCCTCTCTGATGTTTTTTTGTTTTTTTAAAAGATAAATCAGAGGTGAAGATATCTAGATGCTCCCGATCTCTTTATGAAAGGCTTGCTTTTCCATTGTTAATCTTAAATTTAAGGAATTTATTATTAGTGTTTATTAATTGATTATGCTAACTTTTATTAATATTAGACTCCATACAATAATTGGGCACTGCATACTACACTTTCGATTCCTAATCTAATGTGAAATAATTTTTGACATAACAATGTGGCCTAGATGCAAAAGCCTCTTAAGGCTTTAGATGTGTCCATGATGCCTCATAATATAATGTATCTTGTTTGTATTATTGAAGATACACGATATGGTATTGGTTATTCCTATGTTTATTTTAATATATGAAATATTATGTACAACTCCAATAATAATATCTCTTTGTTCTTATTTGCGTCAATTGTACATGCAAGTATATGAAATACTAGACTTGGCCTTAGTGTTTAATAACCAAAGAATCGTTTAGCCAAACAAGGTTTACTTGGTGCTATCGATAAACTGATTTTTCTACTTATTATTATTTGAGTGTTTTATAGCTTTATACTAGATATCAAGATTCAATCTATTATCGTCGTAAAATTTCTATTCCCCCCAATCCCCCTTCCCGCTTCTTAGACTTGTATGACATATCAAGAATATATTATGTCTACTATTGAAAACACAAAGGTGGTTTAGTGAATTTGCAAAAGTGAGATGGACAATCAAAATGAAACTTAATTAGTTGCCTAGATAATGTTGCATCATTTATTTTTGACATCTTAATATGTCTTTGCACACCATTTAATCAATTATTTTTACTAGTATTCTTTTTCTAATTTTAAATTTCTAGTTCATATATAATTTCATACACTTTGTAGGATTTAGAAGTTGTTACAGAAGCATACTATGTCATGATGAGTATAAGAAGGATTGTCTGTTGATTCATGGTAAGAGGAGTCTGTCTTTCTTTAAAATAAATTAACAAATGTTGCTTACAAATTATGATAATGTGTGATACACTTTTTTTCTTAACTTCGTTTAAAGTAGTTGTTTTAAATATATAGTTGATTTTAATCACATATTTGTAATTACAAATAAAATTATTACAACTCAATATTAACACTAATACAACTAAAATTATGAAAGAAAGAACAATTTGATTCCTTTAAATAGTAGGAAATTAAGTCATGACGAACCTTAATTTATTTTTTCATAAGGTTTTACATTCATTTTCCAAATATGCAACATGTTCAATTTAAAATCCCTTTTTGATTATGACAAACAAAGCAAGTATAACTATGCAAGTGTATCTATCTACTCACCCCATTAACTATATTGCTTATTTGAGAAACTGTTTATGACCTACTTAGTTCCTAAATAAATCGAAACAAATATTTCTGCTGCTATTTGTGTGACATAATTCAAACGTCTAACATAAGTAAGGTTGACTAGTGTGTTAAAAAACACATACAACAAAGAAAAATCAACCAATAAATGATTAAGCTGGTGATGTAATGGTAAATTCCTATTCTTTATAAATATAAAGGTACTTTCGTTCCATAAATATTTTGTTAACTATCAATTAATTTACTTTTCTTTAATAAAGAAAAAAATGAATGATCTTGTTGAGGTATATCTTGAGTTAAATGTCCCTGGAAGTGCTCCCAATGAAGTGTATTCACAAGTAATGGGGCACTGTACTCATAGAAATAACCAAACTCTAAGAAAATGAGCAGCTCTAAGTTTTGTTTATCGCCCAGTATATAAACGATCCCAAAATGAGTAAAGATATTTTGATAAAACAGTAGAGATAAAAGTTCAAAAAGTAACCTCAAGTATGGAAATTGAGATGGAGGAAAAGTAGCTTGAAGCAAAAGAGGAAATCAACGTGATGGATAAGTAGTTATTAAAAGCTAAGGAGGATACATAATTGATGAAGAAAATATTATCAAAAGCAAATATGAATATGGATGCAAAAATAGACGATAAAGTAATGGTAGGGATACTGGCATAGGTATATTCTGTTGGTATTGCTCGTGTCTCAAATATAAAATCATGTAGTAATGAGTAAGTAAATAAATATGTTCACAAAAATATTATCTTTTAAATAGTATTTTTATTTAGTTGTTTTAATTATAATATTTTGTGTATTTTGTGATAGGTTTATAATAGCTCAGCTGAAGATCGTCAATAATCATTGTCACTCGTTTCAATTGTTGAACCAAAAAAGGTGAGTTGTGACTTTGTTTTTATTATAGCTTTGTGTAATTAAACTAGAAGAATATCTAGATAAAGTATTGCTACCTGGATTATCTATGCTAAGTGAAAGAAACTAATTGCAACATCAACATAGAATAATGAGTTATCCATTGGAAGTGAAAAGTGGAGAAAATAAGGAAGAAGCATTAGTGTGTAATACTATTATATTTCTCTTATCGCTCACCCTATTATAGGAAATTGGTAAGTCAAGCATGAGTGTGAATGTCCTATGTATATACATTTCAAATGTTTTCTGCATATATATACATTTTTCGAGCTTAAATTAATAAGTTCAATTGAACTCGATCTAGATTCACCTCAATGTTGTTAGTGTGAAATTGAAGCTCTATATTTTTGTATGATCAAAATATTTGGTTAGAAAAAAGCACAAAGTCTATCGCACGGATCCCTTAGAAATATTGCCTAAAGAAGCAGATATCACTGGCTTAGATAAGCTGCTAATGATATGTGACTGATCCTAAACTAAGTAATCAGTACTTCGTTTCTTAATTTGTTGAGGTCCTTTCCATTTATTAATAGTTCACCGCACGTGCACTGCATATTTATGCCTTGTCTTGAGTTCCATGCACTTGTGAAATTGTATATGTAACCTACAATTCAGTCTTATGCCATATGGATTTGTATATAACTAACTGTGTAGTAATGAACACTTTGGCCTCTTAGTTATGTCGTTTCATGAAACACACAGCCCCTTTACATTGTTCCAAATCATTGTAGCCAGACATTTGATGTATTATTATACACAAAAGTAAAATTTTCTTTGATTGTAGTCTGGTATTGAACGACGGGTGGTGGCATTAGTGTAGTAAGCATGAGTGACACTAGAATTAGAATGTATGTAAAAGTTTCAATGGCATTACCTCTGTGCCAACTAATATTTTTATCTTGAAAGTCCCTTCATGCCTTGAATTCTTGTAAGGTATTATTGAACCCCTTCATATAACTAAACTCTCCTCACATAATTAATGCAATGTTTTGGTATCTGTTTTATCAATACACTCTGTTTTGATAGTTCCATTTCAATCGACATGTGGGAAGAATCTTGTTGATTACACGTGAATGTGGAGATGAGAATGACTATGTTAATTTAACGTGTTCATGTGTATGTGTAAAGGTCAAAGAAATCAGAAAGTAGAGTATAAGTTTGATTTTGATGTAAACATGAGGTTAGCAGTGATAAATATAAGCAAGATATGGTACAAAACACAAGGTTAGCGGTGACATGAACTTTGCGGCAAACATAAGGATATTAGTAACATATATAGGAAAGACTATAAGCTAGATTAGATGCAAACATTGTCAAAACCCAATTACTCAGGTCATGATAGCACCTACTATAACATACCAGTAGGTTAGCCAACCCGTAACCCAGAATGTCGAGTAATGGGTGTAAGGGTAGAAACAAGGTAGAAATAAGCAATTTAACATAAATAACTGGAGGAATACGCGAAAGCAAGATATATATATATACACAAAACCAAAAGATCCCTCCCACAACCTAGACGTCACGGGTACAGAACTACAACAAAAGAATACAAGTCCCAAAAGTGAACCATAAATAAATTGACTTATCTCAAAATACAAAAGACTAGTCAACTATTAAAGATGGAGACAAGTATGATCCACAACAACATATGCTCATCCCTCACCTTCGAATACTGCGACTTCTGGCTCGAACTCAACATTGATAGTTGGTGCTCATACCTACATCACAAAATAGATGTAGAGCGTAGCATGAGTACCAAAACAACAAATACGCAGTAAGTATCATAGGCCGACTAAACAAGAAAAGTAAAGGCAATATAAAAAGACGAAAATTAAACAAAACAGATGTCAAAGAGGAAAAATTTACAGAAATACACATGAGTGCAGAGAAAATCTGAAGTGAATTTATTAAATAGCTAACTAAATCTAACTTACCCCATAATCCTACAAGGTACACTCTTGTGCAAGTTCAAAAAACAAATGAATCCCCAAAATCTTGACAGGTTCAAAGGATAGATATAGGTATTAGGAACAAAATAAACTGAATATAGAAATAGAGGGAGCATACCCTAGATTTCAAACCGCGAATAGGCCTCCCAAAGTAACCAATAAGATCATCCCAAGCTACAAACTCATAGCCCAGACCTCGAACTGCGGATAAGCCTCAAAAAGAGCCAATAGGATCTAACTAATATGTATCAATTCTATAGAGGATAAATAATTTGTATCATGTACTGCAGTTGTAGATCAAATGACTAGACCTTGAATTTGCAACCAATAGTAAGGCAGTATGATGAGACCTCAAATCTGCTAACATAAGGTTGCTGAAGAATACTATGCCAAATAATCATCATAGGACCACCGTGGACAGACATCCTTACTAAGGTAATCAATACAATACTCCAAGCCCGAACCAAGCGAACACCAAAATATTAACCATAGACCACAGGGTCGTAGAAAGGTCAGCGGAGCTGAGTTATCACCTATTCTCAGACTTACTCTATCAGACCCATGGCTGCTACATCAGTAAAAGGGGAGCAAACCATCCCAAATGATGTTGGACAAAAACTAATGTCTATAAGATCCAGAATTGGCAAGTTTAAGGAAAGAACTAGTCCACATCTTTCTTTTATTTGACCAATGGGCAACATTCAATTGGAACACACGTTCTCTTCCCTATAATTAGTAGTCTATCTCTTATTATATAAATTTCAGGGGAAGTTTTGACAGCTCATATGCTCTATAATTTGCACTTAGAATGCTTAATAATTTTATCTAGGCTTATCCTCCTTCCAGAGTTAGACGTAAGGTGTATGAGTTCTCATAGCTATTGCCTCATACTATTAAATTTGAACTAGTTCTTTATGGGGATATCTAGGATAATTTATTCAACAATGCTTGTTTGGGTAAAGAAGATATAGGAATATTTATTTTTAAAAATGAGAGAGAAAGGTCATCCTCTTTGAAAACTCTTTTGTGGTAGTCTATGATAAAATGATCATAACTTTTTATTTTCTAACTCTAAACGAGACAGAGTTGATAGTGTTGGAAAGAAGACTCATAGAACTTTAATTAGATAGGTCATAGGCCACCTAATTCATCATATTCTGAGATATATGATTGTTTGAAGTTGACCTAAGTAAAATCTTATATCAAAACTCAATAGATAAGGAAGCATTCAAGTCAAATTTGTGCTAGGGGATTCTTGTGACCTTAATTCTTCTCCAAATCTATTCCCACATTAAATAATTGACCTTACCATGTAAGGAAATTTTAAGAATTACCCAATATGACATTATACATAAATGAAGAATTGTTCATGGCTTAGCTTAGAAATTTTTGGGGTGTTACACCATCAACACAACCCCTCTTCTTGTGCCTAAGAGTATCTGAATCAAAAGTACCATATGATGAAGAAAGAAAATTTAATGAACACTTTCACTTATCAAGACAATCAATAATTACAAAACAATATTAAATATAATGTCTATTTTCTTGAGATAATAACAAAATTTGAACAAAAATTACACAGTTTAACCAAACAAAAATGCCATGAATGTAGTTGCACTATCATACATAGACAAAAAAAATTCACAAACAAGATTGCATGTAGCAGTAGTAAAATTTTCTTTTAAAGAGCTAATGAATCAAAGTCATTTCAGAAAGTAGTTGTCGACACAACAATGTCTAGCCTTCCTACATTTTCTCTAGCTATCATGTCTATATCCGTATCAATCACTTTGTTTCTGCCCCCTTCAGCACATCCAACTATGATTCTATGTCTTGTCTTATGAGGTTAAAAATCCCCACATGAAGTTCTTGTTGTTCCCTTCTGTAAGAACATCCACAAGGTGAAACACAACTTTACAAGTATAAGAAAATATTATAGAGATTGTAGATTTATTTTGAGAATCACTGCACAGGGTTGTAGATGCAAGTATAAGCATCATAACATCATTTATAAGAATTCTCATTACCAAATCTTTGATATATATGAACTCCACAAGATCATTATATTTCTTAGACCTACATATAATGGGAAATGCAAATCAATTTCTAGTAAAACATTCCATCACAAGGGCACACTTCTACTTTGCAACACTTAGTCCTTTCCATTAGTGTTGCAAAGTAGAAGTGCACACTTCCCAAAGAATGTTTTTACTAGAAATTGTTTTACATTTCTTATTATATGTAGGTCTGAGAAATATACTGCTCTAGTGGAGTTCATGTGTATCACCGATTTAGTGATCAGAACGCTTATAAATGATGTTAAGATGCTTATACTTGCATCTACAACCTTGTGTAGTGATTCTCAAAGTACGTCTATAATATTATTATTATTTTCTTATACTTGTAGAGGTGTCTTTAGCCTTCTGGATGTTCTTGCAAAATAGAAAAACAAGCACTTCATGTGGGAATTATTTTACCTCATCAAACAATACATAGATGGATGTGTTGAAGGGAGCAACAACAAAGTGATTGATATAAAGATAGACCTGAAAGCTGGAGAAAATATAGGAATGCTGGATATTGTTGTCTCGACAACTACTTTCTAAAATGGCTATGATTAATTAATTAGCTCTTTAACAGAAACTTTTACTGTTGCTACCTGCAATCTAGTTTGTGAATTGCTTGTTGGCTATGTATGATAGTCCAACCACATTCATGGCATATTTGTTGGGTTACAATGAGTAATTTTTGTTCAAATTTTGTTATTATCTCAAGAAAATAGACATAATGCTTTCTAGTTTTATTTTCTTGCATTTTCATTGTTGATTTATTTACTAGTTGATAACTGTGCAATGTCTTTTATGTTTTGCTCATCATAATGTAACACCAAATCTTGGGAAATTATTTTTCTTTCACATTGTTATTCGACTTTATCTTTATTATTAATTGAACTGTTAAAATTGTATGTTTGAGTTTCCCAAAATAAATTGGGTTGATGTACGTCTTGATTCACTGACTTCAGATAGTTGAGTTCCATTACAATTCAAAATGGGTTTGTGTTCATTGATTTTCTTGATAATTGAAAGTGGTCATTATATATTATTTATGGATCATATAGTTCTGTTGATTAAGACACTCATAGGCAAAAGAAGAGCGGGAGTGTCGATGGTGTAACACCCAAAAATTTATGATAAAACCCGAACCATTCTTCATTTGCGTATAAGATTGTATTAGGCAATTCTTAAATCATGATTACGTGTTAAGGTCAATTATTTAAAGTGTGAATAGAGTTGGAGATGAATTAAGGGCATAAGAATAAGATTATTTAATCCCCTGTCACAAATTTAAGTTAAAAGCTTCCTTACCGATTGAGTTTTGATATAAGATTATAGTTAGGTTACCTTCAAACTAACATATCTCTCAGAATATGGTGAATTAGGTGACCTATGACCTATCACATTAAAGTTCTATGATTCTTCTTTCCAACGCCACAAAGTTTGCCTCATTTAGAGTTCAGAACAAAAAATTATAACCGCTTTACTAGAGACTACCACAATATGGTTTTCAAAGAGGATGACCTTTCTCTCACATTCAAAGAAATAAGGTCCTATATCTTCTTTACCCGGACAATTATTGTTGAATAGACTATCCCAGATATCCCCATGCAGAACTAGTTCAAATTTAAGAGTATGAGCCAATAGCTCTGAGAACTCATACACCTTACGTCTTACTCTGGAAGGAGGATGAGCCTTGATATAATTATTGAGCATTCAACGTGCAAATTCCAGAGCATATTAGATGTCAAAACTTCTCCAGAAATGCAGTTAAGAAGAGATAGACTACTAATTATAGTTAAGAGAATGTGTTTTCCTATTAAACGCTGCCCATTCGTCAAATAAAAGAAAAATCATCACTACATAATATATATACTCATGATTTTTATTTTATTTGTTGAATAGGAAACATTCAATAGGAACACACGTTATATTATATTAATCATCTTTCTTTTATCTGACGAATGGGCAACATTCAGTTGGAACACACGTTCTTTTCCCTATATTACTAGTATATCTGTTCTTATCTACAATTCAGGGAAATTTGACATCTCATATGCTCTGGAAATTTGCACCTGGAATGCTCAATAATTGTATCCAGGCTCATCCTCCTTTCAGAGCGTTAGACGTAAGGTGTTTGAGTTCTCAAAGGGATTTCCTTATACTCTTAAATTTGAGCTAGTTCTGCATCGGGATATTTGGGATAGTCTATTCAACAGTAATTTTCCAGGTAAAGAAGATATAGAACTATATTTCTTTGAAAGTGAGAGAGAAAGTTCATCCTCTTTGCAAACACTTTTGTGGTAGTCTTTGGTAGAATGGTCATAACTTTTTATTTCTGAATTCTAAATGAGGCCAAATTGTTGGTGTTGGAAAGAAGACTCATAGAACTTTAATTTGAAAGGTCATAGGCCCCCTAGTTCATCATGTTATGAGAGATATGATTGTTTGAAGTTCACCTTAGTAGAATCTTATATCAAAACTCAATAGGTAAGGAAGCTTTGAACTTAACTTTGTGCTAGGGGATTCTTGTGACCCTAATTCATCTCCAAATCTATTCCCACATTAAATAATTGACCTTAACATGTAAGGAAAACTTAAAAATCAGCCAATATGACCTTATACACAAATGAAGAACGGTACGAGTCGTAGCTTAGAAATTTTTAGGGTGTTACACCACCCACACAAGCCCTCTTATTGTGTGTATGTGTGTCTTAATCAACGGAACCATACGATGAAGAAAACATATTTTCACTCCCCGGGCCTACACCTTGGGCGGGATTGGCACTCGAGAACAATTTTTGGCCCCAAGCGAACCCTTGGCCTGGCTTACTTACTTAGCGGAAGACTTAAACACAAAGATATAGTCTCAAATAATGAACTCCTGAAATAAACTTAGAATGCCTTAAAAGAAAATTCGACTAGCCAAGATGGCAACACAAGTCTCAAAACATAAGCCAATCACAAAATAGTGACAAATGAACTAACTAATTGTCTATGTATGAAGCCTCTAAAACTGAGATGGATGTCGGGATGAGACCCACGACATCCTAATGAACTAAAATACTGAAAGCAATAAAAGGGGATCCTCAAGAAAGCAAGGAGGCTCACCCCAGACTCT
>NW_006239556.1:83891-96694 GCF_000226075.1 Solanum tuberosum
AACTAGAATCAACGATGCGCTGGATGCTGAATGGTTACCTATATCTGCATCATAAAAATGATGCCAGCCAAATGGCATCAGTACATTGAATGTACGAGTATGCGAGGGGAGTTCTAAAACAAGACATAAGCTTGAAAGAACTAAAGAAAATACCTGGCTCAATTCAACTCAACTTAATTTTACTCATTTCAATATAAAGCAGTATAAATAAGTGATGTATAAAGAAAAGCTTTTAAAACATAGATAACAACTCTGTGTATTTAGAAAAACAATAGTAATTTGTATGTATGCAAAGATACAATAAAACTTTGGATTTATATAAAAATACAAGATACTTTAGTGTATATAAGAATACAAAATACTTATGTGGGAGTTTCTCTAACCGACAACCATCACATAAGAGATATTGTGATGATACAACATTTTTCCTCACGCTACCAGGGCGGTCCTATACCTTGCCGAGGGTATAGAACTTGACTACTAAGTGGATCCACTAGTCTATGCTAAAAAGCACTAAGGAATCATCTAAAAAGTATGACCCTTTTCTACCCATGGTGGCTACATGGTTTTTGGGGGCCGGGAGTTGTCTGGACTCTCCCCCATATCGATGCTCAATACTATTCCAAAAATATAATACTAGCTCTTATGTTTAAAAACATCACTTCTTTTTGTGATTTGAGATAATTGCTCAAAAACATAGCTCAAAGGCTCCTCTTGGAAATCAAAATTTCCTCTCTTGCTTAATTGTGAAAACATTTACCCTTTACTGAAAACTAGCTCAAAGGCTCTTTGGAATTTGCAGTTTCCTTTCTTATCTAAATGTGAAAACATTTTAAACTCTTTGGGAGTACATAGTCCCGATTTACTCTTTTGAAGAAATGAACCTCTTATTCTTTACTCAACTCAAAACTCAAGTCTTAAAACATAGTTAAAACATTTGCAAAAGACTTTTGGACGACTCTATGAACTTCTCTTGACTTGGCTCTTAACTTCTCTTGATTTGACTCTTAAATTTCCTTATATTGAATTATGGATTCAAGGATTGTGATTTGTAATAGGAAAGATCTCATGATGTTTAGGAGTGTTTTTAGATAGTTAAACATGAGGAAACAAATCAAGAAATCACTGTCTCGAAGCAAGTCCGCGATGCGGAGATGCATTTAAATATTTGGTCACGAAATAAATTTTGAGGCAGAAGAGTCTGACCGCTTTGCGATCGGAGATGATTTTTCCAATCCTGAGGAACAGGTCCGCGTCGCGGACTTGGTACCCAAATTTTCCCGACTTGTTCCTTCTTCATTTTCTAACCCCAATTCGCCTAAATTTGATTCCTTTTTCTCAAATTATCTTTATATTCAGATACCCAGTATATGTACACAAGAACCTAACTCAAAATAACTCTACAAATTGGCGTAATAATCTAAAGAACTCCTCAATCTCAACCCAATTCAAGAACGAAAGCAAATTCAAGAACACATATCAAGAATATCAAACTTTCTAGGTCGAATTCATGCTAAAATAAACATGTTTGGTGCGTGGGTGAACAAACCCAACGCTATGTGAACTCACATACCTTGTAGGATTGAATCTTTGGCGAAATCCACAGCCAAAACTTCAAGAACTTGGAAATTCCTTGCTTATTCTCCTCTTTTCTCCTCTTCTTTTCTGTTCTCTCAAAACCCTAACTTATTTTTATAAAGCGTAAACTGAATACATTCACTTTAGACACCAACTTAATTGCCAAAAACAAAATTGAATAATTAGGTATTGAAAAGACCATAATACCCTTCTAAAATCCGGGTTTGACTTTCCTTATCTAGAGAACCCAACTTTAAATGGGCATATCTCCTTCATACAAACTTGAAATTGCGCAAACTTGGTAGCGTTGGAAATATAATTCAAAAATATTTCCTAAGATATCTTGAATAACACATAACTAATCCTGAGCTAGGAGTTATGGTCGTTTGAATTTGACCCAAAACTCATACTTAACTTAACTTTGCCCAACTTTCCAAATTTGATTATTTCCAGAAATGATTCCTTTTTAATTCTAGTTCATTCTAGTTGCGGAATGTTACAATATCTTCCCCTTGGGGACATTCGTCCTCGAATAATATTACTCTTAGTAGGCTAAGGGCGTAACATCTAACATCTAGCTCAAACACCCAACAAGCAAAAATGTAAATACATCATGCCAACTTAAAATAAAAACCAAGAAAAAGGATAACTACCTTAATTTGGAACTTCTCCAGATTCGAAGAGATGTGGGTATCTCTTCTTCATATCCTCCTCAACTCCCCAAGTAGCTGCCTCAACAAACTGATTTCTCCAAAGAACTTTGACTGATGCTACTTCTTTGGTTCTCAACTTCTGAACCTGGTGGTCTAAAATAATCTGAACAGGAATTTCTCATAAGATAAGCTATCCTTGAAAACCAATATCTTCAGTAGGTATGATAAGTGAATGATCTCCCATGCATTTCTTAAACATTAAATAATGAAATACCGGATGGACTGCTCCTAACTCTTGTGGTAGCTCTAACTCATACGCTACATTACCAATCTTCTTAGATATTCTCTAAGGACCAATATATCAGGGTCTAAGTTTCCCCTTCTTACCAAATCTCATAACACCCTTCATTGGTGAAACTTTCAAGTATACCCAATCATCTACTTCAAACTCTAGTTCTCTTCTCCTAACACGCGTGTAGGATTTCTGGCTACTCTGTTTTCAACCTCTCTTGAATAACTTTCACCTTCTCCATAGCTTGATGAACTAAGTCTTGTCTTATCAACCCAACATCACCAACTTCAAACCATCCAATAGGAGATCTTTATCGCCTCCCATAAAGAGCTTCATAAGGAGCCATCTGGATGCTAGAGTGGTAACTATTGTTGTAAACAAACTCAATGAGAGGTAGGTGATCATCCCAATTACCCTTGAAATCAATCACACAGGCCCTCAACATATCTTCTAAAGTCTGAATAGTGTGCTCTGCTTGACCATCTATTTGTGGATGACAAGAAGTGCTTAAGCTCACCTCTGAACCCAAGCCTTTCTGGAATAACTTCCAAAATGGTGCACTAAATTGGGCACCTCTGTTTGAAATAATCAAAACTGGCACCTCATGAAGTGTAACTACCTCTTGATGATACAACTAGGCATAGTCCTATGTTGTATGGGTAGTCTTTACCTGCAAAAAGTGGGCTAATTTTGTCGTTCTATTAATAATCACCCAAATAGAATCATGGTGTCTGCGAGACCTTGGTAAACCTATGATGAAATCCATATTGATCATCTCCCACATTTCCATTCTGGAAGCTCTATATTCTGAACCATACCATCGGGTCTTTGGTGCTCTACTTTAACTTGTTGGCAATTTGAGCACTTAGCAACAAACTCTGCAATGCCCTTCTTCATACTACTCCACCAATAAAATTCTCTCAAGTCACAATACATCTTTGTGTAACCCGGATGAATAGAATATCTGGAGCTATGAGCTTCCTCCATGATCCTCTGTTGGAGTTCATCCACCCTTGGTACACACAATCTACCTTGATATCTCAATACACCATCTCCCGCTTGTTCAAAAGCCATCACTTTTTGCTTATGAACATTTGCCTTCAATTCAAGCAAAATAGGATCTTGGTCTTGCTTTTCTTTTACTTCTAACGCTAATGATGATTCAGTCCCATTCATCATCACTATTCCTGCTTCTTTGGAATCTATTAGTCGAACTCCTAATCGTGCAAGTCTAAGCACATCGTTTTCTAACTCTTTCTTATCTTGTTCAAAATGGGTGGTACTACCCATAGACAACCTACTCATGGCATCAGCAACAACATTAGCCTTACCTGGGTGATAGAGGATACTCATATCATAATCCTTGAGTAATTCTAACCACCTTCTCTGCTTGAAATTAAGCTCTTTCTGACTAAACACATACTGAAGACTCTTGTGATCAGTGAATATGTTACATGAACACCATAAAGAGAGTGGCACCATATTTTCAAAGAAAATACTACGACAACCAACTCTAGATCATGGGTTGGGTAATTTTTCTCATGAACTTTCAACTGTGTGGAGGCATAAGCTATAACATTATCATTTTGCATTAGCACACAACCGAAACCAACTCTAGACGCATCACAATATACAACAAAGCCTTGCGTACCTTATGGTAAGGTCAATACTGGGGCAGTAGTCAACTTTTTTTTCAATTCAGAAAGCTTTTCTCACAAGCTTTAGACCATTGAAACTTAACTATTTTCTGAGTTAACTTGGTCAAACGGGACGAAATAGATGAGAACCCCTCTACGAGCCTTTTATAATTTCCAGCCAACCCCAAGAAACTCGTAATATCAGTTGGAGATGTGGGTGTCTATGACAATTCTGCACTGCCTCTATTTTCTGAGTGTCAACTTTAATTCCATCACGGGAAACAATGTGGCCTAAGAATGCCACAGACTCAAACAAAAACTTACACTTAGAGAACTTGGCATACAACTCTCTATCTTTTAGAGTTTGGAGAACTATTATGAGATGGCTAGCGTGATCTTCCTCATTCCTCAAATAGATTAGTATGTCATCAATGAACATGATAACAAACATATCTAAATAAGGCTTGAATACTCTATTCATAAGGTCCACGAACACTGCATGCACATTAGTTAAACTAAACGACATGACCAGAAGCTCATAATGACCATAACGAGTCCTAAAAGCTGTCTTTGGAATATCACAGTTCCTTACCCTCAACTTATGGTAGCCTGATCTAAGATCTATCTTGGAAAAACAAGTAGCACCCTGAAGTAGGTCAAAGAGATCATCAATTCTCAGAAGAGGATACTTATTCTTGATGGTAACCTTGTTCAACTGACGGTAATCTATACATATTCTAAGGGAACACTACAAGAAATATGACTTTTAACAAACACATCATAACGAAAGGATATGAATCTGGTCATTAGAAATGTATTTATAGCGACCAATTTTATTTTCGGTCATTAAAACCCATTTTTAACTCAATATTAACGAGGGGATAACATTTGTCATTAAAAACATAAAAAATAATCGCTAAAAGTTAATTTATAATGTGAAGAAAAGGAAAGAAAGAAGAAGTTAATTTATCATTCAAAATTAAGTGCTACACTATTTTACTCCTTTTATTTTCCCCTAATCCACCCTAGCTCCACCTACAAAAAAATTTAGCTACCCATCAACACACACAGGTCTGAGGAATGTTTCATCTATGTTTACCAACATCATATACATCGCTCATCAGCAACGGCATAAAAATTGAGTTTCCGGGAGAACGAAAAAAATGTTCGTAAATTGTTCTATCTCTATCAATTGTTCTTGTTAGGGTTTCTTCTCAAGGTACAAATAATTTTTTTTACACTTTTTACATATTTATTTTGGTGCAAGTCTATTCGTAAATTTCTCTCTTCATTGATCGTTGTTTACGGGCTTTGTATTTTGGAATGATCATTCTTATGTGTTATGGTTTTTAGTCGATTTTCGGAGAAATACATAATTTAGTGGGCTTGAGGATTTTGAGTGAGATTTTTGTTGCTATTTCTACGTTCTTTAGTTGTAATCTAATTTATAGAGTAGCTACTTAAGATGAAATCTTCCTAAATCATTCTTTAAAGATGTATTCTTTTTATTTGGTGTGTTCGAATCATTGTCACCGCTCATTAGCCTTGATATAGAGTAAATATCTTATATGGTCACTCAACTATCTACTATTCTCTCATAAAGTCACTCAACTTTATATTTTACCTCAAAAGTCACTCAACTATCCACTATTTTCTCAGAAAGTAGCTCAATTTTGAATTTTAACTCAAAAGTCACTCAACTATTAATTGTTCTCTCAGAAAGTCACTCAACCTATTTATTTGATATTTTAATTAAAATTTGCTAATATAATTCTTTTAATTTAAAATCCAAAATTTTAAAAATTAAAAAAATACCATTTAATGACTCAACCCGTTAAAAATATAATATTGACCCATTTTATTTTACCCATTCTCCTACCTTATTCCACTCTCTTCTCGGACTCTTTCTCCTCTGCTTTTTTTGGTGGTTCTACATTGCTGCCTCTTTTTCTTTTAGTTGAGTTTTAATTAGGGTATCTCAATTTCTAATGTCGAAAATAATAGGAATCTAATGCATCGGTTCGGACTGGCACAAATAGAGCTTATATGTCAGAAGTCTGATTTACTTTTTGGTTGTAATATGGGTTGATTTAGAGGTTCACTATCAATACGGCCGCTTGTCTCCTTTACAAATATTCTCATGGAAATTATTGCAACCATTGAAGAAATGACAGTTATCTTCATTACACAATAAAAACGAACACAACTAAGCAAAATGAATCGTAGCAAGTAAAAACGAAAATGATAAAGAACAATTACGAGGAAGTAAAAAATTAGAGAGAAAAAGGGAACCAGAAAGATCTGTGTAGTGGAGAGAAAACGAGAGTTGACTATGGAGATTTTAGTTAATATGATTCTCCCAACCAAAAAGCAAATTATTACAAGTTAAGAGTTGCATATGGCCAAAGCACATATTTTTATTCTGATTAACAGATTCCTTTAATTTGACTCTTTTAAATTAGATGATTTCTTTTAATTTCCTACCTAATATAGAACTTCGAAATTGAGATGCCCTAATTAAAACCTAGCTAAAAGAGGAAGAAGAGGCAGCAATGGAGAACTAGAAGAAAAAAAAAACGCAAAGGAGAAGAGGAGAAAGAGTCCGAAAGAGAGTGAATAAGATAGGAGAATCGGTAAAATAAAATGGGTCAATATTATTTTTTTAACGGGTCGGGTCATTAAATGGTTTAAATTGTATTTTTTTATTTTTAAAATTTTTGGATTTTAAATAAAAAGAATTATATTAGCAAATTTTAATTAAAATATCAATTAAATAGGTTGATCCACTACTAGAAAATTGGCCTATGGCAAAACATCGAAAACCGTTGCAGTAGGTCTATTGCAACGCAAAACAAACCGACCCATCTGATCGCGTTACAATAGATCTATTGCAACGGTTCTTGTGACGGTTATCATAACCATTGCCTCAGATTTGTCTATTGCAACGGTTCTCTAACCGTTGTCGTAAGTCTATATATGGCAACGGTTATTTGGCAAATGCAACAGTTCAAAACCGTTGCAATATCATTTTGTTCAACATTCTTTAGGACTACAGCAACACTTGGTAGGAAATATTGCAACCGTTATTTAGAAGCTATTGCAACTGTTCACTTACCTATCGCAACGGTCTATAGAAGTTGCAACAACATAATCAGAATAATAAATTAATTATATAATATGTATACTACATTAATAATAATAATAATAAAAGGAATGCATTAATCATCATTCAATACATTTCAAGTTGTATAAAACTATAATACAGAAAATAATTTCATAATTCAAGAGTCAAAATACATATGTTTACAAAAGAATTTATAATAATAGATTTCTAGAATATGTAAAAGTCTCGTAAACGATCAACCAATACTAGGCAATGTCTTCATGCTTTCGTATCTCCGTCGTTGTTTTTTTTCCTGCAAAAGAGATGATAAAAAAATGACTTATCAAAAATATTTTACAACATATATACTCGGACTAATAAGTGTTGTCTGTGATTAGCAAGGGCCAAAAGTGCAGTATCAAAAATCATAGAAGTTAGAACGATATTATCTTCTATTGCAAATCATAACAAAAATTTCATCCAAATCTGATTCAAGATGTTATAGAAATATAAACAAATGCAATACATGCAATGAACCGCCCAAAACATTTCAATCAACTAAATGAACACTCACTTAAATTGAATTGATCAAACACTTGAAGTGAAACTTAGGACTGGTGCTACCTCTGGATCTAAGAATCATGGAAGACGTAATTGAAATATGCACCTGAAGTATATTTCGTATGCCCAAAGATACCAATGACAAATTGAAAATGAAAGAATCCAAGAACATAACATTTTAATTGATTTTCACATATGGAAAAAAAAAATTCACAACACAGCTCACTGATCTTTTACCCTTAAAGCACTTCAATGATTTTCACATTTTGACATTATGGCATCTTTTACAAAAGTGTCAGCACCATTATTGATATATACCTTCAACACCCATCACAAGAATTATCAAATACAAATTGTTGTATCTAATCAAGTTCCTACACGATTTAGTACTAGCAAAATTAGCATTAGTGACTTAAATAAGTTTCTATTACCCTATGACTCAGTGACTATCAAATCGAGAGTGAGAACTTATAAATTAGAGAATTATGGTTCGTACAATCTTGCTTCAGTAGGAAGAAATTGCTGAAAGAAGAGAAATTTAGAGCAGAAACATGAACCACTATAAATCTAAAATAA
The DNA here is from genome assembly GCF_000226075.1 of Solanum tuberosum. NCBI lineage: Eukaryota > Viridiplantae > Streptophyta > Magnoliopsida > Solanales > Solanaceae > Solanum > Solanum tuberosum. The sequence goes on from NW_006239556.1 coordinate 92,292, forward strand.
AATTTTATTTTAAATGTAAACACAACACCTGATGTGAATTATAATATTTACAAATATATGCAGAATCTGAAATAAAATATAATTTTGCATTTCTTAACATTTAAAATGGGAAAGCATATAAAATAACCATTGGCTCTAGTGCATTGGATGGACAGAGAGCATGTAACACAAGGTGAGACAACCAAGTAGATTTCGTTTCAACTACGAGGTGATGTTTTTCAGTCTTTGAGTACTCCCAACTAGATTGTGCAGTTTTGTTGCAAGAGTATAGAACCTGGATTTAGAGCATTCCTGACTAGTTTTTAAGAGTAGTTTAAAATAGGACTTGCTTTAAAAAACATCTTCCACATAGTACTTATTTCTAATCAAAGAAAAAGTCGCATATATATATATATATATATATATATCATTACCTATGAAGCAAAATACTGTAATCATGTTTCAAATAAAAGTTTTATGCATATATACTCCAGCAGAAAGGGTGTTATTCACACGGAAAGAATCCCACAACTTCCATAAACTATAACAAACTAATAATTCTAAGAAATTTTTTTAGCAACTGTATTTGATCTATAGATTCAGCTTTGATCTATACATTGTCACCTTAATAGGTATTATTCCATTAGAGAGGCAGGGAGTCCAAAAACCTTCAGCATTACATCAACATTGACAGAGAAGTCTCATCGCAAAAATTTATCAAACTTTGAATACATTTATTAGCAGTTCCTATCATGTTCAAGTCCCAACACAATAGTTATTATGTAACTCAACTAACATATAATTCACGTAGACCAACAATAACATACCTAGTGTAGTTTCGCAAGCGGAGTGTGGGGAGAGTATAGTGTATGCAAACTCTCCTCCTATTTTGGGATGTAGAGAGATTGTTTCCAATAGACACTCTACTTAAGGAAATTAGTCAAATAACTTGTTAAAAATATAGTGAGACAAAATGGTTCTTCCAGTAAAATTCAATATTTCTCAGTTTTCATTTTATTTTAGAAGAGTCGTCATTTGACTTACAGATGGTTCTGGGATCGGGATCTTGTATTTTATCGGGGATAAAATCAACTTGAAGCAGAATGAAATTTATATTAGGTATCTCTATGCCACACCAAAAAAGAAGATGTAGTACTATTACACCTCACCATATATAAGGCAACTTGAAATTATATTATAGGCAAGATATTTTCTAATGACAACTTACTTTCACCCACTGAGCCACTGCATATTGATCTAGGATCATGACACATTCAATTTTGAAAGGACGATATTGATCCAAACTAAATGAGGGATTATAAGCTTTATACAATACACATGATATACTGCTCTATATATACAGAAAAAAAAGAAGGCCATAATGGGGACAAAACTTATCAGATCTGTTGTAAATAATATAAAACCAACATAATGCTTCTCTAATAAATCAAAAGTAAGGGAGAACAATTGTTTTTATATGTGCTTTGCAATTTGAATTTGATAAATTAACAAGCAACTTCTGTGAACTTGTTAAAATAATTCCATAGCAAAATAAATTTAGCTTCTTTATCATCTCACATCAACAACAATACAAAATCTAGTCAAGATTCCAGGTGTTAGAAACAAGGTGCTCAGCTAATTTCCTACTAAATGAATGAGCTGAAAGACACAACAGTTAATTCATAGGTACATCTCACAATGAAAAGATTAAAATGATCCAAATCAACGGATAGACATTACAAGGACTTGCATAAAAATATATATTAACCTTGTACCAGATGCTACTTTTACATAACCTGCCCCAACAACAAAATGGGTAGCATATAACCAGTAAGGAAGATTACCTTGACACAGAGCATCCTTTTAACACAGAACATGACTGAGAAGAGATAAATCTCGAACGAGATTTTGTATGCTTTGATAATTTAGCCTAAGGATATTTGCTTCTGCTCCAGCTACAATTGTATCTTCATTTGCGGCTTTGACTACCACTCATTACCATGAAATAAGAATGGTTGCGGCCTGTAGAATCATGTTCTTTAACTCGAATTGTTGAATGAGAAAAAACTTTTTGAGACTCAGATTCATGAAGCTTTTATACATATTTCATATAGTTATAGTTAGTCTATATCAAGGAATTTCTTTGTGTCAAAGTTATGAAACATGAAAGTGGGCTATTATGACATAGAACATATGAAAATGGGTTGGAAAAGGTCAAAGTTTCATCAATTAGTTTAATACAAAGTGAAGGATCTTCATACAACAATCTAATACACTAAACACTAACAACTAAAACAAAATAAATTTTAATTTTTTTAAGCAAAAAGATGAAATTTAACCTCAAATCTTTCAAAATAAAAAAAACCGTAATAAAATTTCTTAGACCATTTTGAACCTTCAAAACAATGTAGTGAAATGAAAAAAATTTAGCTATAGAAAGGGATGGAGTCGAATCGGTACAAATCAATAAGACCCATAAGCATAAGTCGCACATAGCTCGGCCAAATAGACTTAATAGTAATATATTTGCAGGAATTTGTAAAAAATATATAATAACACAGAGGAAAACTATTTCAAATCTAGAAATACAAATAGAAAGCTTAGAATATACACTACAACACAACTCATAAATGAATAATGAAGAATATGCAATAGATGAAAAAACATATGAAAACTATGACGGATTAAAAATAAAGATAATATTTTCTAATCTAGGAAGAAGATATAAGAAAATAGGTGACAATCTAAATTTAATGTTAGATAAAGAAACGTTAAAACTAAGAAGATAGTTTAACTGCTATGATAAGAATAACAAAAGAAAATGAAGAAATAGATAGAAAAACGGAAATTGAAAAAATAAAACAACAAGCAAAAAAGGAAGTACAACAATTAGAAGAACTTTAAAATACTAAAATAATAGAACTAGAAAAATAACTGACAATATTAAAAGAAATGTATGAAATTAAACAAAAAGAAAAAGAGCAAAAAACAAAATTAGCAAATGAGATAATTAAATTTAAAGAAAAATTACAAATAGAAGATGAATAAGAAGAGAAAGAAGAAAATAGCCAAAATAATCTACCCGAAATAAGAATTGATGACATAAACAACGATGATCTAGATGAACAACATTCAGAAACAAGCGAAACATATACGGAACTTTTAGCAAACATAGATAGTACAAAGAATTTAGAAATAAATACAGGAGAAGTACACATGGATGAAAAACCTAGCACATCAAGAGTAAAAGACCAAAAAAAATTTAATCCAAAATATTATAATGAAAATTATGAACAATATAATAGAGAAAAAACTAAAAATAAAACCACATCATTATTACATAACGGAAATAATGATGTGGTTTTAAAGAGTGAAATATTATAGTATAAATTATAGGAACCACGTACTAAATAACATCCTATCCCTTCTAGTTTTCTATTTACCAAAAATCCCTTAAAAATGATGTTTGCGGGATACATAGCGTTGTGCACGGGATACATAATGTTTGATACATTCCACATAGCGGGATACATTAGGTTTGATACATTTCACATAGCGGGATACATAGCGTTGTGCACGGGATACATAATGTTTGATACATTCCACATAGCGGGATACATTAGGTTTGATACATTTCACATAGCGGGATACATAGCGTTGTGCACGGGATACATAATGTTTGATACATTCCACATAGCGGGATACATTAGGTTTGATACATTTCACATAGCGGGATACATAGCGTTGTGCACGGGATACATAATGTTTGATACATTCCACATAGCGGGATACATTAGGTTTGATACATTCCACATAGCCGGATACATAGCATTGTGCATGTGATACATGTGGGATACATAGCGTTGTGCACGGGATACATAGGTAAATAAGGGATTTTTGAAATTTTTGAAATAAGTAGGGATAAATGGATATTAAGGTAAGTAAAGGAGTGTAGTTAAGTAATTTGTCCTTCTTATTATCCATAGCTCTGATACCATTTTTCGATAATCTGAAGTCTAAAGCTAGTCAGCAACATGACTATAAAAATGCGAAGCTACGTCGATCGGAAGGATAAAAAATTAAATAAAAGATGGACGCCTAAACCAATAACTGGACAACATGAATTTTTAGATTTAGACTGTGTAGCAGATATAAATAAAACAATCCAACTATGGATAGAATATATATCAAAACAATTATTAGATAATAAAATAGCAATGACGGAAACACCAGGATATATAGAAAGAACACTTATAGGAACAGTAAAATTATGGCTACAAAATTTATCAGATGAAAGTTTAAAAACTTTAAGAAGTAATAAAATATCTAATGGCTAATTAGCTACTACAACTACGGAAATATTATATAAGTATGAAGTAGCTATAAGAAATGAATTTAGTAGTATGACAACAGAAATAGAAGAA
>NW_006239556.1:96958-97591 GCF_000226075.1 Solanum tuberosum
CAACGATGGTTTATGGAACTATGTGAAAAACATAAAGAAAAAATAAAAATGGAAAAAACATTAGTAAAAAACTTAACATGTTGCAAAAATAAAACAGCACCTCAATTTGGTTGTACGGATAAGTATTATAAAAATAGAAAGAAATATAATAAAAAATACAGATCAAAATATAAATATAAAAAACCAAGAAGAAGATACTATGTAAAAAACTACAAAACCAAAAGACCATATAGACCAAAAAGAAAACTAACGGAATTTACTTGTTATAATTGTGGAAAATTAGGACATATAGCTAGAGATTGTAAATTACCTAAAAACCCAAAGAAAAAACAAATATCAGAAATAATAATAGACGATGAAAAATATACGCAGATAGAATACATAGATTATGAATTAGAAAGTGAAGATAGTATATATGAAATATCAGAAAATGAAATAAATAACGATATAGAAATAGAATCAGATAATGAATTTTATAATATAACAAATGACTGAAACAGATATACAAATAATAAATAAAGAAAAACATCAAGACGAAGAATCTTCAGAACAAAAAATAATATTTGATAATAATATATTTGAACAAATAAAAGGAAAAGAACTAGACCTAAGCATAGCAAAAATATTCGAAAT
>NW_006239556.1:99958-126252 GCF_000226075.1 Solanum tuberosum
ATGTCCCTAGAACCACAAACATCTACATACGCAAATAGTTTGCGAAACCAAAAATTGTGGAATACCAGAATTACACAAAGCATTCGTCACATATAAAAGAGTTACCAAAGGAAATTTATTTTATATAAAGTTTTATACAGCACCAGCGGAGATATTATACAAGGAAATAAAACCTCCAATACTGGTTATCAAGATAGGACTAACTAAAGATATGATTATACCCGAGGACATCGGACAACAAGAAGAGGTATGCCAAATCGAGATACCAAGTTTTTATGCCAACAAAAGAATAATTGGTATATCAACTATTATACAAGAGTTAACAAACAATTATTTAAACGGAAATGCTATATGGAGCTAGTACTCGAGAGATCAATTAATGATATATTCAAATTCAAGAGAACTACGAAGAGCAGATACGGATGAAGTCCAGCGATAAATTTTATCACTATTGAAACCAGAAGAACGGCCTACGACAAGAGCACTAAAGGCAGGATTTATTTCAACAGAGTTATTAACCAGATATTGCAAGCTAATTGGTCACAAATACCCTGACCATATAAGTTCAAAATGCAACGGGGAAGATAACATAATTCCAGACGTCCAACTAGAATAAGAGATAAAGACGGAAGCCTAAAAGATAAGAAGATGATGAAAATAAAGATGAAGGACAAAAGAAGACATGTCAAAAGAAGATAAGGACAAAATAAAAAGTCTTAAAATTATAGACTTATTGTAAAGAAAAGTATGTAAAGTGTCGTAAAATAGATAAGTGTGGTAGTAGGTATGGTAAAGTAGATAAGATGTGAAGAAGATATTTAAAAAAGTCATAGTATATAGTAGTGTGTCATAATATGTGTCATAAATTAGGTATGCGTCATCATAAACTGAATAGTGCATAGTATGGTGTGTGTCATAATAATGATGGGCAAGTGTAAGGGATGGTAGGGGTGTGATTTATTAGGTGACAAGTGTTAAAGTGAATAGTAGTACATTATTGTAGTGTATAATGAAAATCCTTTCTATATAAAGAACGGATATGTAAATAAAAAGGCAGGCAATGCCTAACGTAATAAAAACTTTCTTGAAAACACTCTCTCCACTAAGATATAAAAATACTTAAAAGTTAATGGAGAAATCTGAAATCCAATAAGATATTCAGATAGCATGGCTAAGCAAGAGGCAAAGGTATATTGTTCAAAAATATGCAGAACTAATTTCATATATTCCTGAAATAAATTTATGTTAGTTATTATGTATTAGAATTATTTGAACCATGATTTCTAGTTTATTAGCACACTGGAAACAGGGAGAAAAACTTCTATACTATGCCATCCTAATGTTGAAACCGGTAGGCGAGGAAAGCCGTTTAGGGGGAGTAAACAAAAGTTGAGGCGCTGATAAGAAGGAAGTATCAGCTAAAGTACGATGCTAGTAGTGACAGGAAAACATGATAAAGAAGGTGCAACAAAGATTGTACATAATTTTGGCCTTTTCTACAAATTTGAACTTTTACAAGTGATTGGGATAGTTACTTTGGTTAAGGTGTTATACTCTTTCCATGATGGACTTGGCTTTTTATTAATAATCTTATCTCTAGTTGTTCATGTCAATGTTAACTTAAATTATGTATGTCTAGATTGTCTAAAATTCATAAGTACAAAGTTATTCACCATATTCGTAAAACAAGCATTCGTACACTTATAAAAGACACTAACAATTCATAGTATATAATTTTCACAATTTATTATTAAGTTAAATTAATTCAGTAAGCAAATGTGCACTTGAAGTCAATGCAAGTTAAAAGTAAGCAAAGACAAATAGGACGACACTTGTGTCTTGGATAACAAACACTGTGATGGTATGTTTTAACCATATGCAAGCCCAAAGTCGAAGAAGCAACTTTGTTGAATTTCTGCACAAATCTTTGATAACATTGCTGGAAGACTAGGCAGAGTTGTGGAAGAAGCAACGTGGAAGCATAACAGCATCTCGGGTAAGAAATAAGTTTTTTGCACCTGGAACAGATTATGACGGTTAATGGTACAACATATTCATTGTGAACATAATGTAACAGTGAACACTGATCTATGTGGTTGATGGTTTCTGCCAAATATAATGTATAACTTGTGTAAGGATTTCTTTTGCAGAATTTTTTAACTAACTTAACTGAAGTACTATTATGAAATCTGAAAAAAAGAAGTTTTAAATCAGTATCTTTTAGTGTTTAAATCATAGTCATGTGTGTTGCTTTTCAGAATAACAATTCCCTTTTGGTGATACTTTTACTAGGTAGTCTTGCATTGTGAAGTTTTATCTTACATTTTGAAGCTAGTCTTTTTTTAATAAAAAAAATTACCTTAGGTGACTAAATTTATATGTATGCTACTCTTTGAATTTAGTCTGTTGTTCGTTAATAGAATTTTTTTTGGTAAATTGTTAATTGGACCTATATAGGAATTTCTTAGAAGGAGATATTTACCTGAAGTTAATGCAATAAACTTGTAGTGTGGAGTAACCAATATTCTAGTAAGTCATCCTAATTGGTTTGACCAATTTGTCATTTTATTTACTTTTGCTAGTTATCTGGGACTAGGATATTCATAAATAAGCCCTAAAATATTTCATGTACTAATGTCAACATATTGTGCATTTTAACGAGATATAAGCCCCTTCTCTTTAAGATTAGTGAATAATTGATTTTTGCTTTCTCCATGAAGAAGAATTTCGCAAATGTTTGGGGGAGTTACTTTGAGTAAAGTATGATACTTTTTCTATGAACTTTGCTCTTTTTTTTACATCTTATATCTAGTTGCCCTTGTAAATACTAAGTTGAACTATATTGTTGTCAAGATTTTAAAGTATTTTCTATTAAAAGAATTCTCCTAATATTGTTCTTTTAACAGATCAAGTATCTGAAGTTTGAAGAATTGTCCAAGAAGAAATTGCAAAGCAAGTATCATCAACTGAAAATGTTACCGAACAAGTTAAAGCACATCAACAATCCATTTGTTCTCATTAGGAACTTTTAAAGATACTCTCATTTGTTTGTTCTCTCTTTTATTTAGAGTTGATAGAAATGATGTTACACGAAAAGCTACAATTTTTTAAATATAAAACTTAAATTTTATAATTAATTGTGTAGTTTGATCATATATTATTGATTAGTTTATCAAATTTTGGATGTGTGTATATATAATAATATAGTGACTGAATTTTTGGTTTTTATGGAAGATTGATAGTAATCAATTATTTGCGAAGGTTATAGCACTTTAACAACCGGATTTATTGTCTTAATTAATTGATTCAATATATTAAAAAAAAATTAGCGAAAGGAAAATTTGGTCGCTAAATAGGAATAGCAACCGGATTTATTGTCGTCGCTAAAGTTTCTTTAACGACCGTCAAATCTGGTCGTTAACTTTTTAACGTCGGAGCTTTTAGTGACGGGGGCGACAACCAAATTTTTTTCCATCATTATTGATCAATAGCGGCCGGATTATGACTTTTAACGACCATATTTTCTTTTGTTAAAAACATATTTTCTTGTAGTGGAATCATCATTCTTCCTCACAAACAAGACCAGAGCGTCCCAATGTGAGAAACTTGGTCAAACAAAACCTTTCTCTAGGAGATCTTTCAACTGCTCCTTTAACTCTTTCATCTCTGCTGGTGCCATTCTATATGGCAGAATAGATATATGATGAGTATCAGGAAGAATATTTATACTAAAGTTTGTTTCTCTCTCAGGAGGGACTTTGGGAAGATCATCTGAAAAGACTTCTGGAAACTCTTTTACTACTGGAACTGACTGAATAAGAGGTATCTCAACACTAGAGTCATTAACTCGGATTAAGTGATAGACACACCCCGTGGAAACTAACTTTCTCACCTTAAGGTACGAAATAAAATGACCCTTAGGCACTACTGAATTACTCTTCCACTCTATAACTGGCTCAATAGGAAACTCAACTTTGAGAAATTGAGTTCTACAATCAACTGAGGCATAATATGCATGAAGCCAAACCATACCAAGAAAAACATCAAAATCTGCCATGCCTAACTTAACTAAATCAGCCATGGTGCTCTTGTGATTGACGGAAATGGTATAATCACGATAGACTCTCTTTGCTAGAATAGACTCACCAAAAAGTGTAAAAACACTAAAGGGCACACTAAGTTTCTTAGGAAGAACATCAAAATTCAACGTAATATAAGGAGTTACAAAGGATAAACTCACTCGTAGATCTAGCAAAGCATAAACATCAAAGTTAAAGATTTGGATCATACTAGTGACAAAATCTGGCGAATCCTCTTGCTGTTGGGGGACTAGTGATAGCATAAAGATTGTTTCCTCCTCCGCTTGCCCCTGAAGCAGCTCCTCTAGATGCAGCTTTGTCTGGTGGAGAAACTGAAGAAGTCTAGGCTCTATTGCCCCATTACCATTACTATGCTTGTTCTTTGGACACTCTCTCATAAAATAATCATTCTGGCCACACTTGAAACAACCAGTGGGCCCATCACAACACATCCCTGAGTGGTTGTTACCACACTTAGCACATGCAGGAGGCTTAATACCCCTTGTGCCATACTACCTTGAGAATAGGCAGATTTAGCTTTGAAATTCTGACTATTGTACTTACCTTTGTTCTTTGGTGCAGGTGCTCTAGCAGAGGATAGAGCAGGTCCCTTTTGTTTCTGTTGGAAGGAATACCGGTTGGCATTACTCTTCTGCTGCACAGACTCATTCCCTGATGTCTTAGCCCTCTTTTTCTTAAACTCTTCTCTATCCCTCAACTTGTCCTCCTCAATTTGTTGCACATGGATCATTAGCCTTGTTATTTCCATATCCCCTATCCGCATAGCTGCCTTGACTTCCTTGTTTGACAGGCGAGACAACCCAACAACGAATAAACTCATCCTGCTCCTCATGTCAGCAACCACCTCCGGAGCATACCGGGAAAATTGTGTGAACTTTAGACTGTACTCATGAATGCTTAAGGAATCCTGCTTAGGAGTAAGGAACTCTCGCACCTTTGCCTCTGTGAGTTCTCGGGGGAAGAAACTCCCCAAAAAGGCCTCCTCAAAACAAGCCCAACTTACATGTGGTGCTCCCTAACCTCGGTTATTCTTCAATTGATCAAACCAGATTCTAATGACACCCTTCATTTTGTATGCAACTAGTTCCACCCTCTCAGTATCAGTGACATGCATGATCTCAAAAACATTTTGAAGCTCCTCAAAAAAGTTTTTTGGGTCCTTAGAAATACTTGAACCAGTATAGCTTAGAGGATTCATCCTTAAGAGCTCACAGACCCTCGAATTGTCTGTATCTTCTTGACAATTCTCTCTATGTTGCCTAGCTTGGTTGGTCACAACTTAGCTAAACATCCGAATGGTCTCACGAAACTCAACATTCGTGACCTCTCCTTGGGGTTGCACTTCTGGTGCATTGGCTACTCCTTGCTCCTGTGGTTCAACATCCCTTCTAGCCGGACGACCTCTGACAACTCTTTGTGGAGGCATGATCTGAAAGACATGCGCAAGCAAAAATTGGAAAGAAACTTTTTAGAGATAAGACTCTAACGCACGAAATGAGTATGAAAGAAGTGAGTTAGTTCCTATGTGGCACGCTTCACACCGACAACTAGGACTCTATAGACACGGCTTCACAGGCTCCCTAGGACACTTGAACAATGTTCTCTGATACCAAGTTTGTCATGCCCCGAGCCTACACCCTAGGCGGAACTGGCACTCGAGAAGCATTCTGGCCCCAAGTGAACCCTTGGCCTAGCTTAATTATTCAGCAGAATACTTGAACACAAGGATATAGTTTCAAATAATGAACTCATGAAATAAACTTATAATGTCTTAAAAGAACATTCAACTAGCCAAGATGGCAACACAAGTCTCAAAACATAAGTCAATAACAAAATTGTGACAAATGAGCTAACTAACTGTTAAAGAGCAAAATAATCAAAGTTATTTCAGAAAGTAGTTGTCGAGACAACAATGTCTAGCCTACCTATATTTTCTCCTGCTATCATGTATATATCCATATCAATCACTTTGTTGCTGCCCCCTTCAGCACATCCAACTCTGATTTTATGTCTTGTCTTATGAGGTAAAATAATCCCCACAGGAGTGCTTGTTGTTCAAATTTTGTAAGAACATCCACAAGGTTCAAGACAACTCTACAAGTATAAGAAAATATTATAGATATTATAAATTTACTTTGTGATTTACTTCAAAGGGTTGTCAATGCAAGTAGAAGTAGCTCAACATCATTTGTAAGTGTTCTCCTCAGCAAATCTTTTGTACGCATGAAATCCACCAGAACAATATATTTCTCAGACCTACATATAATGGGAAGTGCAAATCAATTTCTAGTAAAAGCATTCCATGACAGAGGTACAATTCTACTTTGCAACACTTAGCCCTTTTCGTAAGTGTTGCAAAAGAGAATTGCACCCTTCCCAAGAAATGTTTTTGCTAGAAATTGATTTACATTTCCTATTATATGTGGAGTTCATGTCTATCAAAGATTTGGTGATGCGAACGCTTATAAATGATGTTGAGATGCTTATACTTGCATCTAAAACCCTGTGCAGTGATTTTCAAAGTACGTCTATAATAACTATTTTTTTTATACTTGTAGAGTTGTCTTTAGTCTTGTGGATGTTCTTGACAAATCGAACAACAAGCACTTCATGTGGAGATTTTTTTACCTCATGAGACAAGACATAGATGGTTGTGCTGAAGGGAGACACAACAAAGTGATTGATATAGAGAAAGACATGAAAATTTGAGAAAATGTAGGAAGGCTAGATATTATTGTCTTGACAACTAATTTCTAAAATGGTTTTGATTAATTAGCTCTTTAACATAAACTTTTACTACTACTACCTGCAATCTAGTTTGTGAATTATTTGTTGGCAATGTATGATAGTTCAACTACATTCATGGCATATTTTATTTTTTTTGGGTAAATTGAGTAATTTTTGTTCGAATTTTAGACATAATGCTTTCTATTTTTATCATCTTTCATTTCCATTATTGATTTCTATACTAGTTGAGTTATTTTTACCATGTCTTTTTAGTTTTGCACATCACAATGTAACACCAATTCTTGGGAATTTGTTTTGTTTACCCACTTATATTCGAATTTATCTTTATTATTAATTTAATTGTTAAACTTGTATGTTTTAGCTTCATAGTATAAATTGGTTTGATGTACGTATTGATTCAACCGATTTCAGATAGTCGAGTTCAATCATAATTCAAAATTGTTTTGTGTTCATTAAAGGAAGCGGAAAGCTCTTCGAGCAGTACATTCATTCAAATTAAAATGTCTTAAAAACTAAGGAACAATACCAAACTTGTAGCAAGAAAGATTAAGAACCACTGGCAGGAAATACTTCTAATGTCACAAGAAAAGAGAAAAGATGATTAAAAAAGTCTTTAGCATAAAAGCATTTAATTCTGGTTTTTAAGACAAATATGTCATACAACCATTGCATATGAGAATTACACAACCAAAGAATCTTCCAGATACTACTCATTAACAAGATGAAAACTTCAACTTTTAGAAAAGATGAATTGTTTTAGCTAACCTTGTGAGTGAAAATTATCTAGAGTCTTGAATCTTCCTTACCTGAATACAACATATCATCAATTTTATCTTAGACATCCCTGTCATCAACATAAATCACAAGATGATTAACCTGTATAATTTTGTGTGCTTCTCTTAGAATTCCTTGCCTTTAAGGTATCATGGCCTTCAAGTCTCTTACAGCCTGCAAAAGCTTCTATGAGGTTCGAAGAAACATCAGACATTTCTTTGATGAGTAGAGACATGTACCAAATTCAATCAATTGGAAAGCACAACACAATAGGTCTGGAAGCTTCTCAAGGGGCACAACTTGAATTAGCCGAAGTATCTTCAAATTAGGAGAACAAACAATCAGCCAATCCATGACTGAGTCAATCTCTACTTAGGTCCTTAACTTCACTTTCTTCCATGTGTTGTTCTTTCAGATTATGAATTTATTTTCTCAAAAAACATTTTTTCTATAAATAATTCCTATCATAATATTAGTGATTAAAGTGCGAAAATTACTCACCATAACTGCTTGCAGTGAGGCAAGTTCTATTTATCCTTAATGTCTGCTTGTCCAGTATTACTTTTTTTAAAAAGGGAAAAACAATATGAAGGGATGTTCATCATTTATGTCTCAATAAGGAAATCAATTTCTAAGACTCAATAAAATTCGGGTAAACTCACATATAACCTTCCAAAATAATTGTTCCACATTCCACAAATTTTTTGAAACTGTTCTCTTATTAGTATTTGGCCTAGTATTTTTGTGCAAAACATTTTGCACTGCGTGTGTCGAGACAACTTCTTCACGGTCTTTGTGCCCACACAATTCATCCTTGAAGAATTTCCTGAGATCAAGCAAAGTTTGTAGTAGAGAGATGACGAACCATTATGTGTGTACGGCAGCTGAAGCTTTTCCCCAATAATATCATCAATATTGAACAAATAAGAAAGATTCAGATGGCAAGATTCAGAAGGCAATATCATTTGCTCAGATTTGTGCAATACTAGTAGCCATTCGGCTAATCCGTCATGGCCGCAAATAGGCATATGATTGATTGAAAGTAAGTTGTTGTTAAACATGACTACTTTTCTTTGGAGTCTGAAGCACCGTTATCTCCAAACTGAGTTATGACACGTTGGCATCTCTTAATTAGTAGGCATTGTAGGCAAATATTTACATGTCTTCAGAAACATCTAAATCGCTGTCATCAATATCACTATCCTTTTAGAAGAGTACATCTTAGGACATCTCTTCAAAAGTTTTAGCAAATTCCATAAGGGAAAAATTTGAAAGAAAATTTCAAAATCAAACTTACCATTGTTGAAGAACTGTAAAGGTAGATAATATTCATGTTTTCTATTATGTTGATACCCTCTGCTCAAATAATCAATAGTACATGAGTTTCATGAGGATATATATATATATATATATATAAATAAATATTTAGAGGTATAAATTGATAAATTGCAAGATGTTAATGGTGGCGAGCAATTTCACAAAAGTTTATTCCCATGTTTGTTGAACGTGAAATATCTGTGCATAATGGAAAAAACCAATGACACACTGTAGAAGAAAGGAAAATTACACATTGTAGAAGAAGGTTTGGTTTTATAAGGAAGTAACAGGGCATAATAGTTCATATTTTGCACACTTATTTGTTGTTTGCAAAAGTTGGGTGTTTGATGTGGAACTGCGTTGGACGTTCTATTGTTTTGTAGAAAGAAAATCTAGAAGTTGCATTGGTTGAGATTAGATGGGCATTGCGACTGTTCAGAATTGAGCAAGTAGTGATGAATATTGGTGTATGACTTTAATTTGTAGTGGTGTTTTTGATTAGGGTTTTTCTAAGTTAGGGGTATTTACATAATTTAACATTTAAATTTGGAGTTCATGCTTTTGAGGTAGTATATATATATATAAGCTTAACAATATGTAAGTTGAACAATAGTATAAGCTGAACAAGGATCTAGGCTATACTGAAGTATGAATGAAAACTAAACTGGATGCAATGTCCAAGTACTAATCATGAAGATAACGTGTTGAACTGTATGCTGAAGTAATATGCTGATAACATGGTCAATCCAAAAAGAGTATGACTGTGGGAGCTAATATTAACCGACATAAACCATGTGAGCTAATGTGGAGTCCGATGTATACGCCCCATCAAGAGAACCCAATATACCTTGCCAGGGGTTTAAAGGCATGACTGTTCTCTGATCACCAAAAACTGATGCCAATAGCGGGGACTTTTTAACCTACATTGGGGATTTTGAAGGTACGTTGAACCCTAGTCCAACTCAGTGCTAAGTTTACTCCCAATTGAATGTAAAGATACAATGAAACTGAAATACTAAGTAGCTCAAATAATGACATGCTATCTGGGAATGAAACATAAATATACTAAGATATGGCATTCAAATTCTAAAGTATGATTTTCTGACTGATTTGTCTAGAAAGTACGATTTATGAGTAGTGGTAATCAATGCAAGCTAGGGTTCTAAATTTTATACATTCAAGTTACACTAAATCACCAAGAATCAGGTTTTTTAGATCATGGGAACTATAACAACTAAAATCATAATAAAATTTTAAAATCTGGAAACCCTAGGTCTGAACAGTTTATTAGAAATTGAGGAACTGACTGAATTCTAGGAACCTAATGGGTGAAAGTAACCCATTAGTGAAATCCCACATACCTGGTGACGAAAATTACAGAAAAATCCTTAGAATTTCATGTCTGAACTTTAAAAAAACCTATGGTTGTTCTTAGGAGATCTATCGTCTCTATTTTCTTCTTTTCATTCTAAGTTAGGTGATTTTAGGAGAATAAAGGTTCTATGTAGTTTCCGACTAGACTATTAGCCTAAGACTGAGTAAAATGACGTAGTTTAAGTGCCCAATGTATAGGGGAAAATATGATGAGTCCACAATTTGGACTCATTTAGGGCTTTATTTGGATAAATTTAGTGTCCTCAAATGCTTATTTTGTGCCAATAGCTGATGTAAAATCCTTGATTTCAAGGTATTTGGATTGAGGAACAAAGCATGGACACTAATTTGCAAAAAGGAATGAAGCAAGCTGAAAGAAGGAGCAAATGAAGGCCTAATGATCAACAAGTCCCTTTGGCGAGTCACCGAGTGGTTCAGCGATGTAGTGTTGGATCGCCCAAAGTTACAGAACTTGAGGATGCTGAAGGCCAAAGCAAAAATGTTATGGAACTGACTAAAGGGCGGATCGTCGAGCAGATTAGCGATCCCGACTTATTGCACCGAATGGCCCTTCGCAGCATATTTTTGCGACTATAAATACATTTTTGAATATTTAGTTTAGGATCAATTTTCACAATATAAGAATTTTTGTGATTTGATTATTGAGAACTCAGAGTTTTGAGACAAACTTTTCCTTTGATTTGAAGAATTGAAGTTTTCCATTTTTGAGAAATTGGAAGTGGATCTTTGAGATTCTTCAATTTGGACCTTTGTAAAGACCAAATTAATCTTACCAAGTTGATGGAAACATAATTTGGTAACGATTTCTATCTTTGTATGATCTCTAGCTAAAACCCCAATTCTTGGGGTATGATTGTGTGATTATGGGATGATTTAGCTTATGGGTATTGCTAGTTGTTAGATTAGATTTTGTTTTAAAGTGATTTTAATCAGTAATTGTGGTTAAAACTAAAGGATTGTAGTTGCAAATGCAGTTCTACCTTCGTGTTTTTGGCTTGCTGGAGAGAGGTTTCAAACGAAGATTACTGAATTGATGGTCTGTGGGTAATGGGTTGTCATGGGTTCAGCTCGAGAGAGTGAATCCTAAACCCTTTTCTACACATTCAGCTCGAGAGAGTGAATGGACTAAAGCGTAGGCTGTTCTTATTTGCTTGCTTATTGGTGTTCGAGAGAAACCGACTTGATTCGTGGTATATTGTTCGAGAGAAAGTTTATCCCCACTAAAGTTTAGCTTATTCACTAATTTACAACTATTTACTAACAGTTGCAATTACCCATTTGTCTATATTAGCCTATAATCCAATCATATCCCAAGAACCTGTCTCATTACTTGTTAATTCATGTTATTTGCTGTTGTTGTAGCTGATAGTTGAAAACCAAAACCCCCTTATTTAACACTTGTGTCACCTCCTAATTTGAATTATGCTTTTATTCATTAATATCAATTCCTATGATTGACCTGAACATATTTGTACTTTGCTCTTGAATCTAAAACATGTACCACTTCCTGTGGGATTCCACCCCAACTCATTTAGTTGAGTTATTATACTGACTAGTGATCGTTGACACTTGTAATTAGATGAAGTGTCCCTGATACATTAATCAAAATACCAAAAACCCCTTTAAAATTTAACTGCCGACCCCCTCGATGGTTAGACCCACGTTCGTAGGTCCAACTACACAACCTCCTGGTCGGCCGTCGATGGGTTTAGTAGCTTGTTTTCTTGGCCTTCAGACGATGGGATCCATGTACGGTCTGTGGGTCGAGCTACAGTTCGTACATGGCCACCGTGAGTCCTACATTTGTCCTTAAAAATTACACTAAATTTGGGACTTACCTACGAAACATTCCTATGGCTCGCACATTTAACGACGGACTTTCCTGGTGAATCGTAACAATTTATTAGGACCTTGATGTATGGGAAAAATCTTGGTTGCCACCCACGGACGTCGTTGGCTCGGTTTGTGCTGGAAACAAATTCTCTCAAAACCTCAAATTTCCATATCTTTTAATCCATGGTTTTACAATATCTCCTCCTTGGGAAGATTCATGCTCTAATGAAGACTCAACATGTTGAGTATTGAGGGAAGGAGTTGCAATTCCTACCACTAAGTACTAGAAATGGATACCTAATTGGACAAAGTTTCGTGAACATGCAAATATGCTGAATTGCAAGGGTAACTAAGGGAAAATATATTGAGACTAAATTACACAAGTGTAAACTGAGAGACGAGAGAGTAAATATTACCTTAAGATGAAACTGAATCGGAAGGAAATAGGTAAGGATACTTGGCCATCATGGTTGCTTCTGCTTCCCAAGTAGCTCTCTCTACGGACTGACTCCTCCTTAAAACCTTTACTGAAGTGACTTATTTATTTCTCAACCTACGAACATAACGGTCAAGAATTTCAACTAGAACCTCCTCATAGGTGAGGCTATCCTTCACTGCCACACTCTTTAAGGGTACTATTGATATTGGATAACCCACACACTTTTTCAATAAGGAAATGTGAAAGACTTGATGAACCACTGCTAATTCTGCTGCCAACTCTAACTCATAAGACGCATTACCAACCCTTTTCAGGATTCAATCTACATATATTGGATTTCCCCTTCTTTCCAAATCTCATCACCCCTTTCATAGGTGACACCTTCAGGAAAACTCAATCATCGATCTCAAACTCTAAGTACTTTCTCCTCAGATCTTCATAGGACTTCTGATGACTCTAAGCAGTCTTTATTCTATATCTGATAAGCTAAACTTTCTCCATAGCCTCATGAACCTTATCTGACCCAATCAAGGTTTCTTCACCAACTTTAAACTAAACAATCAGAGGCTTACATATACGCGTATATAGTGCCTCAAACAGAGTCATCTGAATACTGGAATGGAAGCTCATATTATAGAAGACTTCTATGAGAGGTAGGTGATCATCCCAATTACTCTTAAAATCAGACAAGCAAGCTTTGACCATGTCTTCTATGGTTTTAATGGTGCGCTATGCCTGACCATCGGTCTATGGATGAAATATTAGACTGAGACTTAACTGAGTACCAAGACCTTTCTTAAACGACTTCCAGAAAAGAAAGGTAAACTGAGGACCTCTATTTGACATGATAGCCAAGGGAACCCCATGCAACCTGACTATCTCATTAATGTAGAGTTTGATGTAGTGTTCCGCCGAATCTGTAGTCTTGACTGCCAAGAAGTGAATTGACTTACTGACTCTGTCCACTATCACCAAAATGAAATCATGTTATCTACGAGTACGAGGTAAATCTATAATGAAGTCAATATTTATCACTTCCCTCTTCTATGTAGGAATGTTAATCTCTTGATTCATACATCCTGGTTTCTGATGTTCTACTTTAACTTGGTGACAATTAAGACACTTAGCCACAAAATCTACGATGTCTCTCTTCATGTCGTTCCACCAAAAGACTTCCCTTAGACCACGGTACATCTTAGTTGAACCCAGATGAATAGAATACCTGGAATTCTAGGATTCTGTAAGGATTTTCTTCCTCAGCTCACCCACATTGGGAACACATAAGCGACCATGGCAACGAAACACACTATCTCCCCCTTGGGATAAAACCTCAACTCTTTGTTGATGAACTACACCTTTCAACTGAAGTAATATAGGATCACTATCTTGTTTTTCCTTAACCTCCGCTACCAATGAAGATTCTAACCCATTCTGAATTATCACACCACCATTTGACATGTTCATAAGGCAAACTCTTAAACGAGCAAGCTGGTAAACATCTTTGGCTAATTCTTTCTTTTCTTTCTTAACATGTGCTACACTCCCCATGGATAGTGTGCTAAGGGTGTCAGCTACTACATTGGTTTTACCCGGATGATAGAGTACATTCATGTCATAGTATTTAAGGAATTCAAGTCATCTCTTCTAACAAGGATTCAACTCTTTCTGGGTGAACACATACTAGAGGTGCTTATGATCTGTGAACACATTAACATGAACACCATACTAGTAGTGTCTCCAAATCTTTAGGGCAAACACTACAGCTGCAAGCTCGAGGTCATGAATTGGGTAGTTCTTCTCATGGACCTTAATCTGTCTAGAAGCATAATCTATGACTTTACCTTGCTGCATCAACACACAACCTAGGCCAACCATGGATGCATCACAATAAACCACGTAATCGTCTAAACCATCTGGTAGAGTCAAGACAAAAGATATAGTCAACCCTTTTCTTCAGTTCTAAGAAGCTTTTGTCATACTCATCTAACCACTGAACTTGACCTTTTTCTGAGTCAACTTGGTCAATGGGAAAATATGGATGAAAATCCTTCAAGAAACCTCTTGTAGTAACCAACTTAACCCAAAAAACTTCTGATATCAGTTGTAGAGGTGGGTGAGGGAAAGTGTTGTACTGCCTCCATTTTCTAAGAATCCACTCGGATCCCTTCGCTGGATACCACATGACCAAGGAAAGCAATAGACTATAACCAAAATTCACATTTGCTGAACTTAGCGAATAACTGGCGATCATTGAGGGTTTGTAGAACAACTCTCATATGAGTCGCAGGCGCTTTCTCACTCTGAGTATAAATGAGGATATCATTAATAAAAATGATGATGAATAAGTCCACATACTATTTGAACACTCTGTTCAATAAGTTCATGAAACCTGCAGGAGCTTTTGTTTTTCAAAAGACAAAACTACGAATTCATAGTGGCCATACCGAGTCATGAAGTTTGTCTTTATCATGTGACTATCTTTGACTTAGAGGTAATAATAGACGGATCTGAGGTTTCATTTACAAAACCAACTAGCACCCGGAAGTTGGTCGAAGAAGTCATCAATCTTGGGATGGGATATTTAATTTTGATTGTGACTTTGTTTAACTGACAATACTCGTAGCACATTCTGAGAGAACCACCTTTCTTCTTCAGGAAACAACATTGGAGCACCCTATAGAGAGATAATGGGTCTGATAAATCCCTTATATAGAAGGTCTTTCAAATGTTCTTTCAATTCCTTTAGCTTAGCTAGAGCCATTCTATAACAAGGAATCAAAACAGGCTGGGTATCTAGAAGGAGATCTATTTCTAAGTTGATTTTCCTTTTGGGAGAAACTCCGAGAAAATCTTCTAGGAACACTCCTGGAAATTCTTTTACAACTGGGACTGATTCAAGAGTTAGGGTTTTGGAGTTTGAATCCTTAAGTTGAACATGATGATAGATATACCCTTTAGATATGATTTTCCTAGACTTAAGGTAAGCGATAAATCTACCTACAAGAACTGAGCTACTATGCTTCCACTCTAAGATTGTCTCATTTGGAAACTGAAACCGAATGATCCTAGTTCTTCAATCTATTGAAGAGTAATCGGAATGTAGTCAATCCATGCCTAGAATGATATCGAAATCTACCATTTCCAACTCTACAAGGTCCGCTAAGGTGACTTTCTGGAAAATTGTGATAGGGCAATTTCTGTATACCCGTCTAGCTATAACAAGGTCACCAACTGGAGAAAACACTGAGAAGGGTTCTGAGAGAGTACAGAGTTATAAAAGAAAGTGTAACCCCTACATCTAACAATGCATATAAATCTAACTAAAAGACTCACAACGTATTAGTGATCACATCAAGAGAATCTTCTTGGTCCTGGCGAGCCTAAAGAGCATAACACTTGTTCTACCAATGAACAACACTTGTACCAGATAAGGCACCCTGCTGAGTGGGGCGACCTGCTGGCACTGCTGAAGTTGTAGACTGAGCCCTCTCACCTAATTTTCCTTGCCTAGCGGAAAGACAATCGTTCAATCTATGACTAGACTGACCACATCCAAAGCACCTTTTTCTTCCAGCAATACACTCACCAAGATGGTTCTTACTACACTTTGGACAACTGGAAAAGTCTGGTTACCTGAAGCACTCCCCTGAGACTTAGATCTTGATGCCCTTTCTTTCTGGTCCTGTTGAAACCTATGTGACAGAGAGTTAGCTTATGAAGGTGTTGGGGATATAGACCTCTACTGAATTCAGAGCGATTTCTGCCACCTGCCTTTGTTGAGTGTATTCATAATTTTGTGTTCAAGATTTTTGTTGTCCTTAGCCATTTCCCTAAGCTTTACTCCTTCCATCTGCTGAGCATGAGTTATTATTCTGGAGATATTTATATCTCCTAACAACATAGCATTCCTGCACTCGATTTTTACCAGATCGGATACTCCAAATAAGAACTTTCTCATTTGTGCTCATGAATCACCAACCATATGTGGAGCATGCTTGGATAGCTAGGTGAAGTTCAACCCATATTCTTGAACTGACATTGAACCCCACTTCAAGTTAATGAATTCCTGGGACTATCGTCCCTCAACTCACTCCGAAGGACCTATCCAGAAAAGCTCCAATAAAATAGTCCCACGTCATTGGAGCTGCATTCTAACCAGCGTTTTCATACCACTACGTGAACTAGATATGAGCCATATCCTTAGTTGATAGGATTCTAGTTCAGCACTCTAAGTACCATTCACTTGCATTAATCCAAGAATTTTCTTGACCTCATCAACGAAGTTAAGTAGGTCCTCACAAACTTTTAACCTTAGAAATCTGGCAGATTCATTCGCACAAAGTCTAGAACCCTGGCTGAAGCTGATCCACCCCTGGGGTTTGTACGAATTGGGGCCTGCTGATTTTTCTGGTTAGCTACATTCTAAGCCAAAAATTGGATCTCATTAAGCAACTCTGCATTTGTAACCTGAAGGTTTGGTGCTGGAGGAACTGCATTAGCATTCTCTATGTTAGCTGTGCCAGTAGACATGATTTGAAACGCATAATGACCGATCAAAACAAAGAATTTAAATCACACTCATGCACGATAATAATAGCAAAACAAGTGAAGTTTTATTAGAACACCTTTTAGCCTCCCTCTCATAGGTGTGGTGCGCTTCACACTCATGAAAGAGACTTTACTTAGTGCGGCTTTAACACATCCTAGGACTTTAGAACCTGATGCTCTGATACCAAGTTTGTCACGCCCCAAGGCTACCCCCTAGATGTAACACATGACCTAGGATCATGAGTGACCTCAAGCTAACCCTTAGTCTGCATATAACAAGCATACTAAAAAATAACTAAGTAAATCATATACTATGCGGAAGCTAAAAACAGTGGATGTTCGATATGGGGATATCCAACTAGTCTGAATGTATAAAATATAATAATAGTTTAGTGATGACTGAAACAACACTTAAAAACTCGAGTTGAATCTACTACTATGTCTGAAAGACTCTAACTAAATTGAGTTGCTGGGTCAAAACCTAGTTAACTCTAACAAGAGAGAGAACTGAAATAAAGTCAGAAAAGTAAAGCATGTCTATTGTCCTCGAATTATGACGACTCACCATTGAAGCTATTGAACTCGGATAGAGAATTGAACTAAGCATGATCTAAACCTACATATTAAAATAATGTAGCGCAAAAGTATGCATCAGTACTTTGAATGTACTGAGCATGCAAGATATAGATATACTAAGCTGAATATATATATTAGGGTTGAACAAAGATCTAGGCTATACTGGAGTATGAATGAAAACTAAAATGGACACAATGACCAATTACAAATAAAGAACATAATGTGCTAAACTATATACTGAGGTAATATGCGGACAACATGGTCAATGCAAAAAGAGTATGACTGTGGGAGAGCTACTATTAACCGACATGAATCACGTGAGCTAATGTTGAGTGTGATGTATACGCCCTATAGGGAGGACCCAATATACATTTACAGGAGTATAAAGGCATGACTGTCGCATGATCACTACAAATAGATGCCCAACAGAGGTGTCACGACACGAGCCTACACCCTGGATGTGGCCAGCACTCGAGAACCATTGCTGGTGCTCAAGAGAACCCTCATCCGTGTTCGCTACAAGCGGAAGACTAACTCAGGCATACAAAATCTTAAAACTTAAATAATTTCAATAAACTCAAATACCCAACCTTTTTAAAAGTCTATACAATACTCAAAACAAAAGTAAATACAGAAACTCCTCAAATCTATCTATCTATGAAGCCTCTACTATTACAGAAGGATATTGGGACAAACCCACAACATCTCAAAACTACTAAATGTAAGATAAAGGTGAAGTTCTCCGGAATATAAAAAGACTCACTAAAGCTAGCTGGAATATCACATGACCCCAACGAAACACCTGTTGATAATCTTGAATACCTGTATCTGCTTCATGAAATGATGTAGGTAAAATGGCTCACTACATGGAATGTACGAGTATGTAAGGGGAATTCTAAAGCATAAACAAAAGCTAGAACTCATGGAAAAGAAACATACTTACCTCTTCTCAACTCACTCAACTCAACTCAACTTAGAGAAAATAGGGCTCAACTCAATAATAAGATACTCAACGAAGTGAAACATAGTTCAACTAAACTTAGAGAAATAGGGCTCAAATCAACAATAAGATACTCAGCACTGTGAAACATAGTTCAACTACGGATACTAAAGGATAAACCAACAATAAAAGATGAAATATATGGAAAGCTTTTAAAACAATAAAGAGCAACTCAATGTATTGAAGATTACAATAATAACTCAATTTGTATATAAAAATACAATAGAACTATGTGGGAGATTCTCTAACCGACAACCATCACTAAGACTTATGTGATGATATACCGTCGATCCCACGCTGCCAGAATTGTTCTATAATCTGCTGGGGTATAGAACATACTACTAAGTGGATCCACTAGTCTTTGCTAAACGAATTAAGGAATCATTTAAAAAGTATGACCCTTTCTACCCACGTTGGCTACATGGTTTATGGGGGCTGTGAGTTGTTAGAACTCTCCCCCATATCGGTGCTCAATACTACTCTCAAAATATACTTAGCTCATATGTTTGAAAACATAACTCTTTCTGTTTTTGAGATTATTACTCAAAAATCTTTCTCTTAAAAGAGATGATACTCAAACTGCTAAAAACTCTTTTGGAAATCTCACTTTCCTCCTCTTTTGAATGTGAAAATATTTACTCTTGGGTTCCCGTATATTTATTTTGAAAAAATGGACTCAAACTCAAGTGCTCAAGCCTTAAAACAAGTCTAAATCGATCGTAAAAGATTTCTCAAAATAGGGTTCATGCCGAATTATGGGCGTGAACGTTGAATTCTAGGTTTTCAATAACCATACATAGAGCTCATTACTCAGAACTCAAAAATTTCAAAATTCAAGAACTCAGTGAAACTACTCATCTCGAGAATGCTCGATTCAGAGGGTTCATGCGGAATTATGGGCATGAACAACTCAAGGACTTCTTGATACTACTCATTTCAAGAATGGTCAACTCATAGGTTTCATGCGAAATTATGGTTAACACGTAATAGTCCTATGAATAGGAATATAATCTCAAAGGGGTTAGGAACTCAATACTCAAGACTTAGAACTTGAAGATACTACTCCTTTCAAAGATACTCAACTTATGGAGTTCATGCAGAATTTTTGGGATTGAACGACTCTACTCAAGGGTCAACATAAAAATATGGAACCCATGTATACGAATCCTCTCGTTCTCATACTTACTTCCTGAAAACTTAGCTGAAATCTATGGTAGATCTCAAAGGATTCACAATTTAAATGAAATAATTTCTTGAACTGTATTCTTAACTCTTTCTTGAATCTGAATTATGGATTCAAGAGTGATCATTCATGATATGTAGAATCTCGATGATATTCTAGACTCATGAAACATTCCCCTCATTCTCATACTCACCTAGTCGAGTCTTCAAACAAGTTATCAGAAATTGTAGAAGACTCCTTAAAAGGACTCAAACGAAGTTTCTCAAAATATTCAGAAGAACTCTCAAAACTTAACTCTTAATTCTACCTTGAATTTTAATTATGAATTCAAGGTTATGATTCATGATATGAAGGATTTCTAGATGTCTAGAAGTAGTTTAGAGTAGATAAATCGATAGGAAGTAAAGGTATACTTTAGAGGGACTTAGATGGGCTAAACGATGGAAAAAGAAGGGGGCAGGAGACCCTGGCGTAGGGCGCAGGCCCCTAAACTTCAGAGAGCACTTCCTTGCACACTGCTAGCGTGCCGCCCCAGCCACCCTCTGGAGTATCTGGGGCGCGCCACCCCAGCCCTCCCCCAGAATAATTCGATGAAATTTTCTTCTTTGATTTTTATCTCTAATTTCCTAGAATCGAATGGTTTCTTCCTAACTTACTTAGATTCGAATACCTAACATAAGTACACAAAAATCTATTAAAAAAACTCTCAAAATCCTAACTTTCATCTCAAGAACTGATCAAAATCCCAACTAAACAAGATTTAGAATGAAACTTCAAGAACACTGATCAAGAACTTAAATTGCTCAATATTTATGGATAAATTGGCAAAAGAAACTCATGATTGGCATGTGGGTGAACGAACCAACACTATGGAAGCTTACATACCTCAAAGAACTAGGTTCTTGGTGAAATCTTGAATTGCTTGAACGAACGTTTGGAACTTTGACTTTTTTCTCCTCTTTTCTCCTCTTTTATCTTCTTGAACTCCTCTAAAAACGCTAAGCATATTTTATGAATGACTAAAACTGATTCCAATCATTTTAGACTCCTAAAACCTTAGCCAAAACGCTTAAATTCGATTGGGTAAGGAAAAAACCAAAATACCACTCATATATTTGGGTAACTTTCCTTATTTGGACAACCCAACTTCAAACGGGCATATATCCCTCATATGAGCACTAAAATTAGAAAACATGATGGCGCTGGAAAGAGGATTCCAAGAACTTGAATTTGTTATCTTATATGTCTCCTAACACATCATGTGCTAAAAGTTATGCTCGTTTGAAGTTGACCCAAAACTTTAAAAGAACTTAGGAATGACTTGAATGAACTCTCTTCTAAAACCCTTAGCGTATTTTGATTTATGAAAACTGACCCAAATCAGATTTGTCTCCAAAATGTTACTAAAATTGGTTTTAAGCTGATTCAGTAAGGAAATGACCCAAATAACCTTCATATTTTTAGGTAACTTTCATTAATTGGACAGTCCAACTTCAAACATGCATATCTCCCTCATATGAGCTCAAAAATTAGCAAACTTGGCAGTGTTGGAAAGAGGATTCCAAAACCTTTCATTTGATATCTTACGGGTCTCTTAACTCTTCCTGTGCTAAAAGATATTGTGGTTTGAAGTTGACCCAAAACTTAAAAGAACTAAGGAATTACTTGAATTGATTCTCTTTAATTCATTTTGGAACTTAAGGTGCTATATCTAGTGACCTGACCTTAATACTTAAGAAATTTCAAATTTCACAGTAAAATCTTACTCACAACAAAACATGGTGAGAGTCTTAGCTCAAAATATATTATTTAGGTGTTACAATATCTCCTCCTTGGGATCATTCGTCCTCTAATGATGACTGGACTGGGTATGGAACGGGGTTACTCTTATTATCTTTGCCATACCAACTAGAATATGCCCACATTACTATTCGGAACCAACTAAGGGCTCTCATTTATCTATTTCTCATAGAAAAACCTCATCCTCTTCTTCCTTCTCATTTATAACCTCAGACGTGATTATCACTCCATTATTAAGAGGACCTCTAAAAAGGTATCTCACATACCCTTTGGAACTCCTCTTTTACTCTAACACTCGGGAGAAGCTTATCTCATGACTACCGAACTCTCCATAAGCAGGTACTAAGACCTCTTTTTAAGGTGTTTCTCTTAACTTCTTCTGATTACATACCATTGATTAACGTTTCAAGGACACTTCATCCAATTCTAAGTGTCAACAATCGCTAGTCAGTATAATAACCCAACGAAATAAGTTGGGATCGAATCCCACTGGGAGTGGTACATGTTCAAGATTCAAGAGTAAAGTACAAATATGTTCAAGTCAATCATAGGAATAGACATTTACGAATAAAAACATAATTCCAATTAAGGGGTTGACACGAGTGTCAAATATGTGGGGGTTTTAATTGTAATTATCAACTACAGCAGCAACAAATACTACGAAATAACCTCGAATAAAACCATAATTCAAATAAGGGGGTGACAAGAATGTCAAATAAAAGGGGGTTTTGGTTTTAATTATCAGCTACAACAGAAGTAAATAATACGGAATGACAAATAATGAGACATGTTTTTGGGATGTGATTTGATTATAGGCTAATGTAGACAAATGGGTAATGGAAACTGTTAGAAAATAGTTGTAAATTAGTGAATAGGCTAGACTATGGAGGAGGTGAACTTTCTCTCGAACAATTTACCCCGAATCAAGTTTGTTTCTTTCCAACACCAGCAAGCAAGCAAATAAGAACAGCCTACGCCTTAGTCCATTCACTCTCTCGAGCTGAATGTATGGAAAAGGGTATAGGATTCACTCTCTCGAGCTGAACCTATGAAAACCTAATACCCACAGACCATCAATCAATAATCTTGGTTATGAAACCTCTCTCTCGAGCAAGTAAAAAATACGAAGGTAGAACTGCATTGGCAACTACAATCCTTTCATTTTAACCACAATTAATGATTGAAATCACGTCAAAACAACATTTAAACTAACAATTAGCAATACATATAATTAAAATCATCCCATAATCACATAATCACACCCCAAGAATTGGGGTTTTAGCTAGACATCATAAGAAGATAAAAATTGTTACCAAATTGTGTTTCCATCAACTGGTAAGATTAATTTCGTCTTCACAAAGGTCCAAATTGAAGAATCTAAAAGACCCACCTCCAATTTCTCAAAAATGGAAAACTTCAATTCTTCAAAGCTAAGGAAAACTTGTCTCAAAACTTTGAGTTCAAACTAATTCCAAAAATATGAATAAACTTATAATAAAAAGGCTCTAAAGATTAATGTTTGAAAATGTATTTATAGTTGCCAAAAATATGCTCCGAAGGGCCATTCGGTGCAGTAAGTCGGGCTCGCCGATCAAATCGGCGATCCGCCCTTTGGTCAGTTTCTTCGCCTTTTTGCTTTGGCCTTCCACTTCCTCAACTTCGGTAAGTTTTGGCGATCCAACACTGCATCGCGGAACCACTAGATGACACGCCGACTGCTCCTTTCTCTCGTCAAATTGATTTTGTCCTTTAGGGCTTGGCACACTGGAATTTAGGCAAGATGGTGGCCATTCGGCGCACCAAAGGGACTTGGTGATCACCATGCCTTCATTTCTTCCTTCTTTCAGCTCGCTTTGTTCCTTTTTGCAAATTAGTGTCCATGCTTTGTTCCTTAATCTAAATACCTGGAAATCAAGGATTTTACATCAGTTATTGGCGCAAAAGATGCATTTGAGGACACAAAATCTATCCAAATAAAGCCCTAAATGAGTCCAAATCGTGGACTCATCAACACCCCCAACTTAAACATTTGCTTGTCCTCAAGTAAAACTCAAGTTCAACAGTTCAAAAAGGATGTTTCAAACAGTGCTACACAAGACTCAATCATGAATGCACACAAAAAGACTCAACTTACTCATGCAAGGATCAATTTTGCACTCAAAGATTCAAGTTGTGACTCACTATTATCAAAGATTCTCAAGCTCACAATACTTGCTTCAAATGGAAGTTCAAACTCAACAAAGATACTCAAATGCCCTCACACAAAGAATGATTCCATATTCAGACATAATGGTTCAACACTTTATAGTACCGAAATCACAAACAACTCTCATACTCACAAAGATGAATACATGCATGAATTCACCCATAGGTTTGTCCTTATTTTCCAACCAACACTTGCTTCAGCTCACTCAAGATCAAAAAGGTCTTTTCAAGGCTTGTAACAGAGCTGAGTGTAAAGGTATGGTCATTTAGGCTCATTGGCTGCTATCCTCATAAAATGTGGTATGAACAACACTATCTTTTCTTTTCTTCATCATTCTCATTCATGCCCAAAAGTTACCCCATTTTTCACTTTCCATGGAATACCGGACACCCCGCTTCTTTTGCACTTTCACAACTTTATTTAAAACTTTTTCATTCTTTTTCGTTTTCATATTTCTTTTCTTTTTCTTCTTTTTTTTTGTATGGAAGGGCTCCATCTTTCTCAAAACCATGGGTCAAAGGGGACTTCTTTTAACTTCTTGATTCACCTTCTCTTTTCACCACATCCCCAACTTAGGCTTTTGGTCTAAGTTGTCTATTCAAACAAACCACAAATCATGAGGATTATGGGTAAAGCGATAAAGAAAGGTCACAATTTCATCAAGTTTCATCCAAGGAAATGCTAAGGCTCAAAAGGTGTTCAAGTGAAGTTCACACACTTACAAGGTAGGCCACAAAAGAGGTACAAAGTCAAATTATTTCAGTCTTTAAAATTGTTGCCTAAGAACATTTCAAGAGCTCACATCACTTGGTCAACCGGACCAACGGGGCAAATTCTAGGTGGTGTCATCACACATGGTTCACGGTAAGCTCATCACACAAGGCATTGACACCAAAGTCAAACAAGACTCCACACTTTTGAAAGTGTGCAATGTCCATCACAAGAGACTCAATTTGATAATAGGCTAGTCACAACAAAATGCAAAAAGTTCACATATTGCCTATGTAACTTTATTTAGCCTCATCGTAGCCGCACATTCATTTTTGTTAGATTATGAGCACTATTCAGGTAATCGGTATTGATCAAGACTGATACTCAAATTTGCAAAAGAACATCCACATTCAAACACAATCAAGAGGTGGCACAAAATTATCAACAAGGGTCAAAAACTATTTACAATTAAAGCAAGGAGCCACAAGCTCAATTATCCACCAAAGCAGTGTTAAAACACAATATATGTATAGAGAATATCATCAAAACAAGAGGTAGGTTTGGAAGTACCTCATCCCACCACAAAACAAAAGCAATGTGTCCTCAAATGCAATAAACATCCAAAATTTAATAAAAATGACAGAGAGGGAGGTAAAGAAAGATCTTGTCTACACAGTAGCTCCATCTGACGGGGCATCAGTGCCCGGAGTCATCTCAGAAGTACCGGCTCTATTGGACCCACTCATGGTGGTGTCTCCCAAAGAAGTCTGGCACGCAGTCACAAACATCGCATCCTCAAGGTCAACCATATCATCATAATCCTCAGCATGTCGCACATCTATCTGCTCCTCATCGATATCTACCTCTGACTCATTATCAGCCATATCATCCCGATGCACCTCTCCGGTGGTGGCCGGAGGAATTTCATAAGTCGTTGGGGTATCTACATCATATGCTGCCTCCAATAGTGAAGTGAAGTTCGTGGACTTTAGGTAGTCCACGTCCTTCCTAAGATCTACAAACTCAGCTTTCAAAGTCGTCACCTTAGAAAACTCCCCTTGTCTACTCTCACAATCCGCGACTCTCGCAGTCAAATCATCAACAGAAGTTTGAAGGGGGTCATTGCAACAAGGATGATACTCTCAATCATCCATGGGACTGCAATATCTAGTCCGGTAGCCCTTACATCAACCGAATAGGCCAGGTGCCCCATCTTCAGGATCATATCCTGAGTAATCCTGGTGGGGTGGGCTGGGCTGCAGTAGAAGTGTCAGTAGTCTAGGAGGAAGAAGGGGAAATAGATGTACCTGAAGGCTCGAAGGCCGGAGTAGGCATGGATGCCTCTATAGGAATCATCTCTATGTCAATCTCTGGGGATGTGTCCACCGAAGCTGCTCTCCTCCTGTCTGCCTCCTCCCGAGTGTACCTGATACGCTCAAATTACACCTCCTTTCAGAAGCATAAGCGATCGTTATCAAGTAAAGAACCCAACTTGTAGGTTGGGATCGATCCCACGAGGAAAATGGTTTAGACTTTACTTTTAACCAACAATTATATTCAATTAATCAAATTATTTCCAGAAACAGGTAATAAAAATGGGGGTTGTGCTTGTGTAAAACAAATAGTAAGACTTAATATTGTAATCAATAATTAAATTCAACTTT
>NW_006239556.1:130260-131842 GCF_000226075.1 Solanum tuberosum
AAAAAAACAAATTTAAAACTAATCCTAAGAAACAAAAAAGGACTATAAGTCAAAATAAATACTAAAGACAATTTCTAAGCCATATTCCCCGGCAGCGGCGCCATTTTTGATAACGTTCAAATATACCTCTTGAAAAGAAGTATAAACGATCGTATGCAATATATTTACCCAACTATGAGTCGGGGTCGATCCCACAGAGAATATGGAAGAATATTGTCAATAGCAAATATTTAACTCGATAGTCGTTATATAAAAATGGGGGGATTTAAATTGAAATAAAATAAAAACAATAAAAAGATAACTTTGAACTAAGTATTTATTTATATTCAGATTATTAAAAGTAACTAGGAATGTGTTCCCCATAAGCTCATAACGCAGTAATCCTAATAATAGTAATCCTTTTCTAGTGTATTACATGCAAAGTGATAAGTTAGGTATCTCTAAATCCTTGGTCCGGCATCTAGAGAATTTCACCCCGCACCTTGGTCCGGCTACGTGTGTATAATTTACTAACCCTTACCTTTACCTCATATTAGACATCATAATCGATGTTTGGCTTAGTTATTACTTCGCACCAATCGACACTAGCCTATTAGATAGTATCACACTAAATCTATGTTGATAATTCTTTTCTTGTTAATTACCTCCTTGGTCCGGCAAGTAGTAACAAGGCGAGTTCTAACGTTGGCCACCGTTAAAAAGACTTCTAAACGAAAGAATTATCAATGCATGCAAAATACTAGTCAAGAATTGCTTATTTACTATTCATACTTTGTTAATCGATCATGGTTCCCACAACCCTAGTTGTGGATTCAGTTAGTCATATTAGCAAGAACACAATTCATAATTGTAGAGGGAGAAATCATGAACTTACGTAAAAAGAATAATAAACCCAGAAAATTAACTTGAATTGCAAAGCCAAAATCTTCAAAACGAACTTGGGAAATCAATAATTGCTCGGGTTGCAAATTAATCTCCAAAGTTACAAAGCAAGAATAGAATAATAATGTCTAACCCCCAAAAATGAGGTTTACATGCCCTATTTATAGAAAACAACTCCTAAATAAAAAAGGAAACAAATTAAGGAAAGTTTTGTTCAGGTACGCGTCTTCGATCCACGAGACTGACTTACGGACCGTCGATAGATCTACGGTCCGTAAGTCCCTTCCGTCACTCGGGACTTAGAAAATATTTCAGCATCCAACAATCAGCTTCTCTGAAGCAAATGACGGATCACCAGCACGGACCGTAGATTGACCTACGGTCCGTCAATCCCTTCTGTAGCTCCATACTTAGCATCTTCAAAAATCAGGTACTGGAACCCTCGCAGTATCACTCTACGGATCAACAGTACGGTCCGTAGATCAATAAACGGACCGTCAATGGTCACCGTGGTTCCACACTTGGTCAAATTTCCCTGATTTGTCCTTAACACATTCCTGCTGATCTACGGTCATCACCTACGGACCGTAAATGGACCTACGGTCCGTAGATCACCTCCGTGGATGCCCTTTTTCTGCAATTCCTTCAGCTGTCTCCAAACTTCCGCGCCTGAACACCTTTCCTACAAAACATGATAAAA
>NW_006239556.1:132159-132658 GCF_000226075.1 Solanum tuberosum
AATGTAACTAGTGCCCTTACTTCAAACGAAATCCTCTTTTAGCAAAAAAATTGATTTCATTCATGGTACAAGGATTTATTTAACACTCACGCTCAGAAGTAATTTCAAATGCAGTTCGTGCTTACTGCCATAATCTTGCCCGTATTTTCACTGCTCAGACTCCTCAAACTAGACTCCAGGATCACTATAGGACTTTATTCGCATGTAACGTAGGCTCAGGGTCAGGTGTGGTACATTTGGGTACTGTTTAGTGACTTTCTGCCCTCCTTGTCATTACACTAGGCTTTTAACCGCTTTTTGCCCTACTTTTGTCATATTATTGCTTTACCGCTTTCCCTTGATTTTCTTTAACCACGGAAGTGACTATAAACTTTGTAGCT
Source organism: Solanum tuberosum (assembly GCF_000226075.1). Taxonomy (NCBI): domain Eukaryota; kingdom Viridiplantae; phylum Streptophyta; class Magnoliopsida; order Solanales; family Solanaceae; genus Solanum; species Solanum tuberosum. Next base: position 132,540 of record NW_006239556.1, read on the forward strand.
CAATTTCTTTTTATTTAATTGCTCCTTTCTCTTTGAATAATTCACATCCTTTCCTTACGTTTCCCCCAATTTTTATTTTTAATTTTTTCACTCTTTTCATCCCCATTTTTCTTTCAGTT
>NW_006239556.1:132758-132908 GCF_000226075.1 Solanum tuberosum
CTTGGCTCCGTGTACTTGGCATACACTAGAGTCTGAAGCTGCGAGAGACAAAAACAAAGAAAAAGTAAAATTAGGAAATATTTGCCTAACATTCAATATTGTAGTTAAAACTAAATCTAAAAGCCAGATTCCCCGGCAGCGGCGCCAAAA
>NW_006239556.1:133973-233517 GCF_000226075.1 Solanum tuberosum
ACATGCCTTATTTATAGAAAACAAATCCTATATTAAAAGGGAAATGAATTAAGGAAAGTTTTGTTCAGGTACGCGTCTTCGATCCACGAGACTGACTTACGGCCCGTCGATGGATCTACGGTCCGTAAGTCCCTTCCGTCACTCGGGACTGAGAGAATATTTCAGCATCCAACAATCAGCTTCTCTGAAGCAAACGACCGATCACCAGCATGGACCGTAGATCGACCTACGGTCCGTCAATCCCTTCCGTAGCTCCATACTTAGCATCTTCAAAAATCAGGTACTGGAACCCTCGCAGTCTCACTCTACGGATCAACAGTACGGTTCGTAGATCAATATACGGACCGTCAATGGTCACCGTGGTTCCACACTTGGTCAGATTTCCCTGATTTGTCCTCAACACAGTCCTGCTGATCTACGGTCATCACCTACGGACCGTGAATGGACTTACGGTCCGTAGATGACCTCCGTGAATGCCTTTTTCTGCATTTCCTTCAGCTATCTCTAAACTTCCGCGCCTGAACACCTTTCCTGCAAAACATGATAAAACACATAAAAACCAATATAAAAAAGGCCCTAGACACACACAACTTGTAAGTGAAATATATTAGAAATACCGTAAACTCACGGTATATTAGTACCCGACCTCTATACACTGGATATCAGTGGAGGATGTAGGGGTGAAATTAAAGTCTCTCGATTGATCACGAGGAACACCAGCACGCCGACACAACTTTGTAATCAGCACCGGGAAAGGTAGGGAGGTCTGGCTCTACTTGGCCCTCATGGCCATCTCTTGCTCTATAGTGATCCCTATGTCAATGCTCTTCCTAGACATTATCATCCCAAGGTAGGTCTCCTTAGGGTGGTGGAGGATGGACTCGTTCTAGGATGGCATGATGGTGCTGCTGAGAAAGCCAAACCAGAAACGAGTAGCAATACTCAAGTCCCTCTTCTCAATGGGGGCTCCTGCCTCGATCCACCTTGGGGTGGTATCGGAAATCAATGGTGCAAACCAACCCTTTAAGTCATCCAAGGACTGAGAAATAGGCAAGCCCCTATATGCGAGTGTAGCACCTAGAGCTCTGCCAAGTAAGATATTAATGTGGTCGTTACTACACTCGACTTCCTTCCCCCGAACCATGACTGACTTCACCAGTCTGAGAGTGCTGGCCTTCTTCTTACCCTTTGGCACCATCTCTCTGTATGCTGTATAAAACTCCCCGACCCACATAGGAATGTAAGGGCCTCGGGACCTGATGAATTGCTCAAACCGGTGGAAGTGGAAGGTGTGCCTCACTGTGTAATATCGTCCGCTAAACCCTCCGTGGATAGTATCTTCTCCTGAAGGATCATCCGCAACCCATTGACTTTCAATCTGTTAAGAAGCCGGGGAGGAGGAACCACTGGTGGCACTGGAGCCACAGGAGTTGCCGAAACTGGCACTGTATCTGTCGGAGAGGAGGCTGCTGGGACTCTAGCTGAGTCAGGATGAGATCTAGCACAAATCTCTGCTCTCCGGGACTGTTATGGTTGGTCATCCTCCGGCTCAGACAATACAACTTAGGAGTTAAATTCCCTTGCTTCAGAACCACAAATCCATTCGGCGATTTACCAATCTTCCCCTAGGCTCGCTGAGTTTTACAGACTCCAATCTTAGAATTTCTTGAGTCAAATGGGGGTCCAAGTCAGTCTCGCCGACCTATTCGGTGATTCACCGACTAGAATTTTTACTCGTCAATCTGCACCTTTCAAACACATTCAAAAATTTAACCTACACAATCAACACACCATTATTTAAAAATATAAAAAAAAACAAATAAAACTTGGATTGCCTCCCAAGCAGCGCCTTAGTTAACGTCGTGGCACGACGCAAGTCCTCACTCAAAAATCATTCTTGGGGTTGGCCATAGTATCACTAGGCAACCCCACTTATTGTGTTGGGTTTAAATGAGGCGAGATATGACACATTTGGGTCTCCAACTATTTGATCAATACTGAATGGGAGGTAACCGTCTGGCTAAGGGTCGACACATTTTCCTTTATCTCTTTCAAAATCTTGTCTGACCCCTCAACCTTGTTGAGAATATGAGAAAACACATCCTCATATTGACCACCCTCAGAATCCTTTGGCTTTTGGTGCTCATGGGGAGGAACATATCTATCCTTCTCCCAGTTTCTCTCTTTCCAAGTGGGGTTACGATCCCTTAACTCTCTATCACGATCCTTCCAACCTTCATCCCTGTTCCGACCGTGGTTACCACCCTACTTCGGGTAGTTTGAACGATAACCACCACCTTGGTTGGCTAGGAAATTCACCTTTTCGTTGTATAACACCTCAAACTTGGCCTCATCAGGGTTAACACACCCGACACCCACAACATTGACACTTCGAGTACCAGCTCCCACGACAGTTTTGGACAAAATGTCAAGTTGTGTGATGATCTTTACCATGTTCTAATCCCTATCTTGGTCTTTCTCAAGTTGCTCCTTGGTCAATTTAAACGTGAGAGGGGAGACCTGATATTCGCGGGTGTACCAAGCTCGATTAATTGTGGTCATTGATGAGTCCACAATTTGGACTCTTTTTGGGCTTTATTTTGATAGATTTCGTGTACTCAAATACATATTTTATCTCAATAACTGATGAAAACCCTTGATTTTCAGGTATTTGGAGTTAGAGACTAAGCATGGACACTATTAGGCAGAAAGGAACAAGGCAGCTGAAAAGAACGAAAGAAAGACGGCCTGAGGATCGCCTAAACCATTAGGCGATTCGCCAAATGTTCCACTGTGCCAAGCTCTGAAGGAGAAAATCGAGCCGGTGAGTCATCGAATGATTCCGCGATGCAGTACCCCATCGCCAAGCGTTACAGAACTTGAATTTGCTGAAGGCTAATGCAGAAATGCGATGAACCAGACCAAAGGGCGGATCGCCGAATGGATCGGCGATGCCGACTAACTATGCCGAGTGGTCCTTCGCAGAACACTTTTTGACAACTATAAATACTTGTTTCAATTCTTAGCTTAGTAATGAGATTTTGTATGCAATCACTATCAAACATTATTTTCAATTTTTAGAACTTAGAGTTTTGGAGACTTTGTTCCTTAGCTTGGAAGATTTGAAGATTTCCATTTTCTAAGCAATTGGAAGTGGGTATTGAAGATTCTTCATCCTATCGTACCGATTTGATGGAATAAGTTTTCGGTATCGATTTCTATCACTTTACTATGTCTAGCAAAAACCCCCATTCTTGGGGTGTGATTATGTGAATATGGGTTGAATTTACTGCTGGGTATTGCTAATAGATAGTTATTTTGTTGTTTAAAGGTGATTTCGTTCAGTAGTTGTGTTTGAATTTAATGGGGTTGTATTTGCAAATATAATTTTATCTTCGTGTTTTAGACTTGCTTGAGAGAGAGGTTTTAAAACCTAAACTACTGAATCGATAGTCTGTGGTTATTGGGTTGTCGTGGGTTCAGCTCGAGGGAGTGAATCCTAAACCCTCTCCCACACATTCAGCTCGAGAGAGTGAATGGACTAAGGCGAAGGCTGTGCTTTATTGCCGCTTATATTTGTTCGAGAGAAACCAATTTGATTCGGGTTAAATTGTTCGAGAGAAAATTTATCCCTCTAAAGTCTAGCTTAGTTACCAATTTACAGCGATTTGCTATACATAGCATTTACACGGTTGTTAATTTTAGCCCATATTCCTATCACATCCCAAGAATCACGTCTACATATTTGCATTTTCGTTTTTAGTTGTCATTTTAATTGATAATTGATTAGAAAACCCCCATTGATAAATGACACTTGTGTCACCCTTTAATTTGATATGTTTTTCTTTGTAAATGTTTATAGCTATAATTGACTTGAACACATTCTTGCTTATCTCTTAATTCTCGATTACAAACCGCTCCCTTGGGACTCAACCCCAACTTACTAGTTGGGTTATATTACTATTGACTGACCGTGGACGCTTAGTATTGGATGAATCACCATGATACATCAAGTCAAAATGGCACCGCTGCTGGGGAGTGGTGCTAATTGAGAATTTTTAGTTGAGTCGAATTTTGCGCTTGTTAGTTGTAGTTCTACTTGCTTAACATTTAATTTTAGTTTTTGTGTCGCTGTTTTGAGTAGGAAATTGGAACATGTGTGGTAGCAATGGTGACCAAATGGACCTCTCTCTTTTGAGGATAATGTCTCTTAGGGATAACATCCTAAGTTTTAGACAATTGGAGGGAGAGTCCATCCATGAGTTGTGGCTGAGATTTAAGACACTCTTCCTGCAATACCCAGCTCATGGAATCTCAGAAAGCGTGCTATTGGACTGCTTCTACAAAAGTCTTGGCCCAAAAAATAAAAGAATGGATGACCAAATATTTCTAGGGGGTCTCTCACTACTACCCTACGGAATAGCAGCCCAGCTACTTGACCACATTGCCATGACCAACAAAGAGATTGAGAAAGACCATATTTTTGCCACACTGTTGACTCAGCTGGATCTAGTGGCCAAGAAGAACATGGAATTGGAAACACCTGATAAAAGGAAACACTAGTACATTCCCCCTCATGAGTGTATAAAGCCATATGCAAACAAGGGTGGACAAATAGAGGAGATACTCTCACTCATTCTCCACAAAGTCGAAAGTCATGGCAAGAGGTTGAATGAGATAAAGAACAATGTCTTACTATTGAATGAAATGATTGCTTCCCAATTCATATATGTTCAGCGACTTGAGACCCAAATGGGTCATGTATCGTCTAGTCTCTACCCTACAAATCAAAATTTAGTGGGGAAGTCGTGCCACGACGTTAACTAAGGCACTTCTTGGGAGGCAACCCAAGGTTTTATCGCTTTAAATTGTTATTTTTGAATAATAGTGTGTTGATTGTGCAGGTTAAAGTGTGGGAATTGTTTGACAAGTGCAGATTGGCGAGCTAAAGTCCAGTCAGTGAAACACTAAAGAGGTCGGAGACCCCGACTTAGACCGATGTTAGACTCAAGACAACTTTAAGGTAGAGTCTGTAAAACTCGGTGGGCCCAGGAAATTATTGGTGATTCACCAATCAAGTCGGCGATGTCGATCTTGTCAGCCGTTTTGACCCGCACATCAATTGAGGGTCCTGTACAACTCGGTGAAGTAAGTGACCACTCAGCGTGTCGCCGAGTCAGTCGGCGATCACGACTAACGTCGCCGAATGGGCAAGAACTAGACGGTTTATTAAAGGGTCAAAGGTTTAAATTTTAAACTCTTTCATTTTCCCTCATTTTTCATCTTCCCAAACTCACATCTAACTAGTATTTTTTATTACATTGCCGCCTAGCTTTTCAATCTTATTTTTATCGGCATTTAAGGTTGGTTTTCCGAATTCTCCATTTATTTTTAGTAATTTGTACTTTTATGCAAGCAATATTTTGTTGTTGATGTGTGTTGGGCCTTTCTGATAGGATTAGATTGTTTGAATGCCTGTTTGTAATTCTATAATCCTGGTCGTAATGTTTTCAATGTTAAATACCACTCGGTGTTTCACTGAAGTTCCCCATCTCGCCATTAATTTCATGCTTTAATTGATGTTGGGCTCTTTAACTTTCGGCGAGAAGCCTGAGGTCGTTGAAGGCATTTGGGGACTCACCGAAAGATTTCTTGATCAGCTTTTGTCTGCACCCTAGAACCCTTTTTGCAAAGTAACTTTCAGCGAGCTGAACCTTTCTCGCCGAAAGACCTCTCTTATCGCCGACTTGCTGCAACTTTTAAGCCAATCCTTTCGGCGAGCCCGATCCAGCTCGCCAAAGCAATTCGACGACTAGCCTAGTGGTACGGCGTATCTTTCTGCAACTGTGTTTCTATGAATTTGATTAAGTTATTTTTAACTTTTTCTTGATGGTTTGCAGGTATGGTGAGGACAAACATAGACATGCCACCCAGTAAAAGAACATGAGGTATCACAATCAATGAAGGGGGATCGAATCCTTGAAGAAGAGGAAGGCAACAACCCCCACCTAGTGAAAAAGGAAAAGGAAAGAGACCCAGGTCTGACAGGGCTACTACTGGCTCCGAGGTTGCTCTATCTGAGCCTGATGATAACCAGCCTCTACTGTCCCGATAGTTTGAACTCCGAGCTAGATCTCACCCCATATCTACCAGAGTCCCTCCTGCTTCCACACCAGTAGAATCAGTGCCAACTCCGGCACCTCCTATGGCTCCTATTCCACTTATTGTTCCTCCTCCTAGACTCCTCAACAAGTTGAAAGGAGATGTTTTGTGAACCATGCTCGAGGAGAAGCTACTGTGTATAGAGAATCTGGAGGGAAAGTACTCCAGTGTAGCTAAGTTATTACAGTGGCACCAGTTCCAATTTTTCACCACGCCCTGAGGTCTGTATATTCCTTCATGGGTTTGTGAGTTCTACACAGAATATGGTGAACTAGTGTCGAAGAGTAAAAAGAAGGCAGTGAGTTCAGACCGATTAAGTCGGTAATTGTTTGAGGTGTAGAAGTGAGCTGCAGTAAGGAGTACATTATTGTTAATAGGATAGGCCTCCAGGGTCTGCACTCTCATATGAAGTTCTGCCTATGACACAAACTCTACAGGATCTAAACGGTTGGCTTGCCCCCCTTAATTTTTATACCAATCCTAGGTGGGTTGAGGAGAGAGTCGAGATCTAAAAAGAGTTGTATATGGATGCCCATTATTGGTTCGGATTCATCAGTAGTTTAAATATGCCTTCACAGAATGAATCTATCCTCCGACATGAAAAATCAGCCTGCTTGGGGTCTATCTTATCAAAGAGGCGGCTCAACTTACGCCTTATCATAGAGCAGTAGATGGCCATGAGAGCCAAGCAGAAGTAGACGTCTTTACCCTTCCCAATACTGATCACAAAGTTATCTCGGCGTGCTGGAGTGCCACGGGATGCTGTTAGAAATTTCGATGTTAACCCCATCCTCCTCCACTGACATCCGACACATTGAGGCCGAATATACTAGAGAGGAGGTTGACAGGAGGAAGACAGCTCCAATGGACACATCCCCGGAGGTGAACGTTGATTTGAAACCTACAGAGACGTCTTTGCCTACTCCGACCTCCGGGTCTTCAGGTACTTCTGCCCCTTCTTCTTCATATTTACAGGGTCTAGGCACCTCTACTTCTTCCCAACAAACCAAGATTACTTAGGCGATGATCTTGAAAATGGGGAATCTATCCCTTTAGCTGAGATGAGGGAGACTCGGTTAGAGAAATCTGTCCCCTCGATGATTGAGGCTGCTATTCTGGCTGAACTGACCCCCCCTCTAGGCTTTTGTTGATGATCTGGCTACTAGAGTCACAACTTGTAAAAATAGGCAGGAGGAAACCTCCGATGTTACGGGTTTGAAAACCGAGGTAGCTGACTTCGGGAAAGATGTCAACTATCTAAAGTTTACTGACTTTACTTCATTGCTAGAGGCAACAGATGACAAAGACGCTCTTGAGACTTCAGCATTTCCTCCAGTTACAACTAAAGATGTACGCAGGAATGAGGCAATAGTTGATGAGTCAGATGATGAAACTGACGAGGAGCAGATAGGGATTTGAGAGGAAAGCATATATGGAGATTTGCCGGATCTTGAGGAGACAATCATGCATTCAGTGATCAAGACATCACCAACCGAGACTTCTATGGCAGCTCCTAGTGGGTCAAATATTGTTGTTCCTTCTTAGGTGACACTGGGCACTGATTCCCAAGTGCAGACTGATGGAGCAATTGCGTAGACAGGATTCCCTCTTTACCTCCCTCTTTGTCTTACTTTTATTTTGACTTGTGGATATTATATTTTTGTTTGCATTTGAGGACAAATGCTTTTATTTATGGTAGGGTGAGGCTCACCTTTTGTGTGACATTCGTAATTCTAGTTTTGTTTATATTTGGGCTTTAAGCTAAAAAATATGTTTTTACGCTACTTTTGTGGATGCCTGAACTTGTGGCTCCTTGCCTTTAATAGTAAACGATTTTTGACCCTTCCAAATTTTTTTTCCACCTTTTTTATATGTTGAATGTAACTGTTCTCTTGCAAATTTGAGTACCGGTTTTGATCAATACCGATGACTCGAGTAGTGCTCATAATCGAACAAAAATTAATGCATGACTATGACGAGTCCAATTGAAGTTGCATAGACAATATGTGAACTCTATGCATCTCACTGTGACTAGCCATGCATCGAATTGATTCTCTTTTGATGATCACTACACACTAGAAAAAGTGTGAAATCTTGTTTGACATTGGTGTCAATGCCTTGTGAGATGAGCTTACCGTGAACCATATGTGATGACACCTAGAATTTTCCCCGTTGGTCTTGTTGACTAAGTGATGCAAGTTCTTGAGATGATCTTAGGCAACTTTAAAGTGTATGAACTAATTAGACATTATACCTCTTTTGTGGCTTACCTTGTGAGTGTGTGAACCACTTTTGAACACCCTTTGAGCCTTAACCTTTTCTTAGAAGAAACATGATAACATTTCTACCTTTTGTTGACCCATTACCCATAATCCTCATGATATGTGGTTTGTTTCAATAAGCCTAAGTTGGGGGTCTGGTGAAAAGTGAAGGCAAATCAAGAAAATGCAAATAAGTCCCTTGTGCCCATGTTTTGAAAATAAAATGGAACCCTGCCTATAAAAAAAAGGAAAGAAAAAGTTGTGGAATAAGGTTGTGGAAATACAAAGAAAATGGGTTTCCAATGACCCATGAAAGATGAATAAGAGGTGACTTTTGAGCTTGAATGAAAATTATAAAGAGAAGGAAAGAAGGTGTTGTTCGCATCACATTTCATGAGAATTTCAACTTATAAACCTAAATGACCATACCATTACACTCAGCCCTATTACAAGCCGTGAAAAGACCTTTTTTTTTATCTTGAATGAACTGAAGCAAAAGTAGATTGGAAAATAAGAGCAAACTTATGGGTGAAATCATGCATTGTGTTTATCTTTGTGAGTGTGAGTGTTGATCTTGATTCTAGAACTTTAAATGATTGAACCATTGAGGGAATAGGGAGTCATTTTTTGTGTGAGGGCATTTGAATACCTTTGTTGAGCTTGAACTTGCATTTGAAGCATATAATGAGCTTGAGACTCTTTGGTAATGGTGAGTCACAATTTGAATGTTTGAGTGCACAATTGATCCTTGCACGAGTAAGCTGAGTCTTTTTGTGTGCATTCATGATTGAGTCTTGTGTAGCACTGTTTGAGACATCCTTTTTGAATTGCTGAACTTGAGTTTTACTTGAGGACAAACAAAAGTTTAAGTTAGGGGTGTTGACGAGTCCACGATTTGGACTCTTTTAGGGTATTATTTTGATATATTTAGTGTCCTCAAATGCATATTTTGTCTCAATAACTGATGAAAATTCTTAAGTTTCAGGTATTTGGAGTAAGAGACTAAGCATGGACACTATTGGGCAGAAAGGAACAAAGAAATTGAAAAGAACAAAGAAAAGAAGGCTTGAGGATCGCCTAATACATTAGGTGAGTCGCCGAATGACTGTGGTCCCTCCTAATGTTCCAGTGTGCCATGCTATGAAGGAGAAAATCAAGTTGATAAGAAAAAAGAGCAGTCGGCGAGTCGCCGAACGATTCTGCGATGCAGTACTCCATCGCCCAGCGTTACAGAACTTGAATTTGCTGAAGGCCAATGCAGAAAAGCGATGAACCAGACCAAAGGGCGGATCGCCGAATGGATCGACGATCCTGACTAACTACGCCAAATGGTCCTTTGCAGCACACTTTTTGACAACTTTAAATACTTTTTAAAATTCTTAGCTTAGTAATGAGATTTTTTATGCAATCAGTATCAAACATTATTTTCAATTATTAGAACTTAGAGTTTTGGAGACTTTGTTCCTTAGCTTGGAAGATTTGAAGATTTCCATGTTCTAAGCAATTGGAAGTGGGTATTGAAGATTCTTCATCGTTGACGTGTGTAAAGACAATATCTATCGTACCCATTTGATGGAAACACTTTTCAGTATTGATTTCTATGTGTTTACTATGTCTAGCTAAAACTACAATTCTTGGGGTGTGATTATGTGAATATGGGTAGAATTTACTACTGGGTATTGCTAATAGATAGTTAATTTGCTGTTTAAAGGTGATTTCGTTTAGTAGTTGTGTTTGAATTTAATTGGGTTGTAGTTGCAAATACAATTTTATCTTCGTGTTATTCACTTGCTCGAGAGAGAGGTTTTAAAACAGAAACTACTGAATCGATAGTCTGTGGTTATTGGGTTGTTGTGGGTTCAGCGCGAGAGAGTTCACCCACACATTCAGCTCGAGAGAGTGAATGGACTAAGGTGAAGGTTGTGCTTCATTGCCGCTTATTGGTGTTCGAGAGAAACCAATTTGATTTGGGGTCTAGCATAGTTACCAATTGCAGCGATTTACTATCAATAGCATTTACCCGGTTATTTATTTTAGCCCATATTCCTATCACATCCCAAGAATCCCGCCTCCATATTTGCATTTTCGTTTTTAGTTGTCATTTTAACTGATAATTGATTACAAAACCCCCTATGATAATTGACACTTGTGTCACCCTTTAATTTGATATGTTTTTCTTCGTTAATGTTTATAGCTATAATTGACTTGAACACATCCTTGCTTATCTCTTAATACTCGATTACAAATCACTGCCTTGGGACTCAACCCCAACACACTAGTTGGGTTATATTACTATTGGATGACCGTGGACGCTTAGTATTGGATGAAACACCCGTATACGTCAAGTCAGTCATACTATCCAGAAGCTGGGCTGCAATGCTGTAAGGTTGTTGCATCAAACCTCCCGGAGAAAGTTGGTCAGCTACACCCTTGTTCACCGAATGAAGGCTTCAGTAAAAAAATTACAGCAAAACGTTGTCAGTCAAACCATGAGTTGGGCATTGCAGCACCAACTTCTTGAATCGCAGCCAAGTGTCATGAATTGGCTCACCCTCCAAACACTTAAAGCTCTGAATGCTGTGTCGAAGACTCATCATCTTTGAAGGAGGGAAAAATCACATTTGAAATGCGGTGACAAGATCTTCCCACAGAGTGATTGATTCTCGTGGCAGTTCATCCAGCCACTTACATGCTTCTCCCATTAAAGAAAATGGGAACTACCTGAACCAGACCGACTCTTGGGATATGTTCTTGAAGGAGAACGGCCCGCAAACATCAACAAAGTTTCTAATGTGCTCATAGAGATCATCATGAGCCACCCCACTGAACAACCCTTTCAATTGAAAAAGCTGCAACATAGTACTTGTGATATGGAACACATCATTCCCTTTAGTCGGAGGCAAGCGAATAGCACTAATTCCACCCATAAGATGAGGGTCATTAGCATTCGACTCATTTACATCGTTGAGGTTGCCGATGTCATCTTGGTGGTCCACTTGGCTACCATTGCTTCCGTTCACACTCATACTCTTTGTTTCAAAACACAAACAAGCAAACCAAAACTACAAATAAGTAGATTCAACTATAACTAAGAAGAATAAAATTCAAATTAACCAAAGAATCTTAACCAACACTACTCCTCGACAACGACGCTATTTTGATTAACGTTTCAAGGATACTTCATCCAATTCTAAGTGGCAACGATCGCTAGTTAGTATAATAACCCAACAAAATGAGTTGGTATCGAATCCCACAGGGAGTGGTACCTATTTAGGATTCAAGAGTAAAGTACAAATATATTCAAGTCAATCATAGGAATAGACATTTGCGAATAAAAATATAATTCAAATTAAGGGGTTGACACAAATGTCAAATAACAGGGTTTTTTTATTGTAATTAACATCTACAGGAGCAACAAATACTACGAAATAACAATAATGAGATGGGTTTTTGGGATGTGATTCGATTATAGGCTAGTGTAGACAAATAGGAAATTGTAACTATTAAAATAACTGTAAATTAGTGAATAGGCTAGACTATAGAGGAGGTAAACTTTCTCTCGAACAATTTACCCCGGATCAAGTCAGTTTCTCTCGAACACCAACAAGCATGCAAATAGAACACCTACTCCTTAGTCCATTCACTCTCTCAAGCTGAATGTGTGGAAAAGGGTTTAAGATTCACTCTCTCAAGTTGAACCAATGACAATCCAATACCCATAGACCATCAATCAATAATCTTGGTTTTAAAACCTCTCTCTCGAGCAAGTCCAAAACACAAAGTTAGAATTGTATTTTAAACTACAATCCTTTAATCTTAACCACAATTAATGATTGACATCACTTTCTAAAAAAGATTTAAACTAACAATTAGCAATACCGATAAGATAAATCAGCCTATAATCACATAATCACACCCGAAAATTTGGGGTTTTAGCTAGATATCATAAAAAGATAAAAATCGTTATCAAATTGTGTTTCCATCAACTGGGTAAGATTAATTTATTCTTTAAAAAGGTCCAAATTGAAGAATCTCAAAGACCCACTTCCAATTTCTCAAAAATGGAAAACTTCAATTCTTCAAAGCTAAGGAAAACTTATCTCAAAACTCGGAGTTCAATATAATTCCAAAATATGATAAAACTTATGATAAAAATATCTAAAGATTAATGTTTGAAACTGTATTTATAGTCGGCAAAAATATGCTGCGAATGGCCATTTAGCGCAGTAAGTCGGGCTCGCCGATCAACTCCACGATCCGCCCTTTGGTCAGTTCCATCGCCTTTTTGCTTTGGCCTTCAGCATCCTCAAGTTCTGTAACTTTAGGAGATCCAACACTGCATCGCGAAACCACTAAGCGACACATCGACTACTCCTTTCTCTCACCAAATTTACTTTCTTCTTCAGGGCTTGTCACACTTGAACTTTAGGCGAGATGGTGGCCATTCGGCGACTCGCCAAAGGGACTTGGTGATCACCATGCCTTTATTTCTTCCTTCTTTCAGCTCACTTCGTTCCTTTTTGCAAATTAGTGTCCATGCTTTGTTCCCCAATCCAAATACCTGAAAATCAAGGATTTTACATTAGTTTTCGGCACAAAAGAGGCATTTAAGGACACTAAATCTATCCAAATAAAGCCCTAAATGAGCCCAAATCGTAGACTCATCAACCATCTCAGTACACCTCTTAATTCTCTTGATACTCTTGTGACTTAGTCACACTTCACAACACTTATCTAAAGGTTAGTGTCTCACTTATACCACTCATATTTATTGCAGTTAATATCTATATTCCTCACTTACTCTATGTCCAGTTTTCTATATCAAATATCAAGATTAACATCATCACCCTCATGTTGCCTTTCTTTTGATCATGACACTTGTCTCAAATTCAAGCTTTATGTTTATTACTAAACCCGAATATCAATATGATTTCTTGCTTACTATACTAACTTACAATTACTGGATACAAATTAAGAAACACTCGTCAACCAGGACCTTATAATAAGTACTCAATCCTTACCTCTTAGTCTCTACACTCACAAATTACCGTCACATTTCCTTTCACAACTTAAGTGCTACTTCACATCATTACTTAATTAGTTCTATAAGTCTCTGAATATCATGGGGTTCCCCCCTTCAAAAACATGAGCCTAGCTTAGATCTATCACCTCATGAATATTACGTGCTTCTATTCAACACATATTTTTAGCCTATTCTAACATAATGGCACATCGGCATCAACTCTATTCTAGTTAAAATATATTCTATCTCATCTTGACTAGAAACTCTTCCTCTTATCACAGACTCTCCACAACCTTATTATTCCTCATTTGACTAATAAGGGAACTCATCATTTATAACTGACTGGGTGCATGATTGCTAGAATATAATCTGCCCCATCACTATCTCCTTTTCATAGATTTCAATACCGCTACATTCTTTTCTATTAACTTAAGGGCATTATTTACTACTACTGCTCACAACCTCGTAATTCATACAATCTTTTAAGGTGATATACTAACCAAGATCTAAACATACTCTCTCATAAGGATCTCAGCTTAAACAGGACTTCATGAAGAGAGTACAACTCACTTTTAGCTCAAACGCATAATTTCCTCGAACTGAATACTTAACTAACTCACATGCTTCTCTTAAGCCCCTCTGCAGTCTCATGACTTCCTCAAGATTTTTGCTAAGAACAATTCTTCATTAAAGGACTAACTTTGCTTTTCAACCACATTTAGTATGGAGGGTAGTCGAATGTATATGAGAACGCGCGAGTTAGAATAAATCTCTATGACATAACTCTATTGCACAATTAATGGTATGAAAGATTGAAAACTTTTCTCACATGTCTGCAGTCCCTCATTTATAGAAGTAGGGCCCTGACAACCATAAATAAGATCCTACTGACATGACTTCACAAATACCCTAGGACACTTGAACTCTGTGCTCTAATTCCAAGTTTTTCACACCCCGATCCTACACCCTGGATTTGGCCGGCACTCGTGAACCATTGTTGGTCCCCAAGCGAACTCTCATCTTGGCTGGCTACAAGCAGAAGACTAACTCAAGCATACAAAAGCTTAAAACTAAATTAATTTTAATAAACACAAATACTCAACCTTTTTAAAAGTCTATAGAATATTCAAAATAAAAGTAAATATAGAAACTCCTCAAGTTTGTCTATCTATGAAGCCTCTACTATTACAGAAGGATATTGAGACATGCCCCATGACATCTCTAAACTACTAATTGTATGATAAAGGTAATGTCCCTCGAAATATATGAAGGCTCACCGAAGCTGATTGCAATATCACATGATCCCAACAAAATGCCTGTTGATAATTCTGAATACCTGTATCTGCATTATGAAATGATGCAAGCAAAATGGCTCAGTACGTGAAATGTACAAACATGTAAGGGGAATTCTAAAGCATAAACATAAGCTTGAACTAATGGAAAAGAAACATACTTACCTCTTTTCAACTCAACTCAAATTATAGAAAATAGGGCTCAACTCAATAAGAAGATACTCAACGCAATAAAACATAGTTTAACTCAACTCAACAATAAGATACTTAACTCTATGAAACATAGTTCAACTCTGGATACTATAGGATAAAGCAACAATAAAAGATGCAATATATGGAAAGCTTTGAAAACAATAAAGAGAAACTTAATGTATTAAAGAATACAATAATAACTCAATTTGTATATAAGAATACAATATAACTCTATGGGAGATTCTCTAACCGACAACCATCACTATGAGCTATGTGATGATACAACGTCTAGCCCACGCAGCCAGAACTGCCCTATACTTTACAGGGGTATAGAACCTGCTACTAAGTTGATCCAATAGTCTATGCTAAAATCATTACGGAATCATCTAAAAAGTATGACCCTTTCTACCCACATTGGCTACATGGTTTATGGGGACTGTGAGTTGTGAGAACTCTCCCCAATATTGGTGCTCAATACTACTACAAAATTATATCTAGCTAATATGTTTAAAAACATAACTCTTTATGTATTTTGCGATTATTAATGAAAAATATTTCTCTTAAAAGAGATGATACTCAAACTGCTCAAAACAATTTTGGAAATCCGAGTTTCCTCCTCTTTTAAATGTGAAAACATTTACTCTAGGGAATACTTAGTTCCCATATATTCATTTTGAAAAAATGAACTCAACTATACTATTTCTCAAATGAAATGCTCAAGTCTTAAATAAATCAAGATTAAAGTGATTATAAAAGACTTCTCAAAATAGGGTTCATGCCGAATTATGGGTATGGACGACTCAATTCAAGATTTTCCATAACCATACATAGAACTCAATACTTAGACTTCAACAATTCCAAAAGTCAAGAATTCAATGATACTAGTGGTGGAAATCACACAAAGTTTCGACAATATCAGAATAGTGGGGCACCAGGCTCTAAGTCGAAGGGATGTGTCAGCCTACCCAACTTGTCCTAAGTGCGGTAAGAACCATCCAGATGATTATCTTGCAAGAAAGGAAGGATGCTTTGGGTGTGGTAAGTCTGGTCATAGGGTGAAAAATTGCCCTTCTGCCTCGAAGGGGCAAGAAGGTAACAATACTAGGGCTCAGTCTACAGCTCCAACAGTACATGCAGGTCGCCCAACTCAGCAGGGTGTGTCATGTTGTATAGGTGGCAGTCAGCGCCAAGGAAGGCTTTATGCTCTCCATGCTCACCAAGAACAGGAAGATTCTCCTGATGTGATCACTGGTACGTTTCTAGTCCTTCTTTAGATATTTTTGTAATGTTAGATCCAAGGGTTACTCTTACCTTTGTAACTCTCTTTATAGCAGTAATCGTAGGAGTTAGTCTAGAAACTCTTTCAGAACCCTACTCATTCTCTACCCCAATTGCTGAACTAGTAATAGCTAGATGGGTATATATAAACTGCCCTATCTCAATCTCTCAAAAAGTCACCTTTGCAGATCTTGTAGAGTTAGAAATGCTAAATTTCGATATAATTCTAGGCATGGATTGGTTTTAGTTGTCATGCCTTAGTCGATTGTAAAATTCGGGTTGTTCCGTTCCAATTTCTAAAAGAGCAAGTCTTAGAATAAAAGTGTAGTAGATAAGTGCCTATATGTCGATTATCTTTTACCTTAAGGCTAGAAAGAGATGAATCTAGAGGGTGGTGTAGCACATATTAAGGAAAAAGGGAAAGAAGTAGAAAATGATGTTCATCGGCTTGCTCTCTTAGGAGATAGTTTTATTAACATAGCAGATGGTGGTGTGATAGTCCAGAATAGATCAAAACCTTTATTGGTAGCGGAGTTTAAGGGAAACAAGACAACGATACTATATTATTTCAGTCAGAAGGTGCAGTTCAATAGCAGAAAGTAGAGGTTTTTTCCCAAGAGGGAGATGGCCGCTTATGTGTTCCTTAGGTGGATGAGTAGGTGAAGCAGCCTTGATTGGGCTAGATTTTGGTTTATGAAGCTATGGGAAAAAGTTCAACTCAGAAATAGACTTAAGACAGAAGTCCTATGCTTATGTAATGAGAAGGAAATTAAAGTTTGAGATAGATGATTGAGTTTTATTGAAAGTGTCACCTATAAAAGGGGTGATGAGATTTGGCAAGAAAGGGAAGCTCACTCCTAGATATGTAGGCCCTTACAAGATTCTGAAAAGGATTGGTAAAGTGGATTATGAGTTAGAGTTACCAACAGAACTAGCAGCAGTACATCCGGCCTTTCACATTTCTCATTTGAAGAAGTGTGAGGGTGATCCAGCATCCATAGTTCCATTAGAGAGTGGACGTGGAAGATAGTCTCTCGTATGGGGATATACCAGTTGAGATTCTCGATCGTCAAGTTCGAAGGTTGAGAAACAAAGAAGTCTCTTTAGTCAAGGTTTTGTAGAGGAGTCAATCAGTAGAGGGAGCTACTTTGGAAGTAGAAGCAGCCATGAAGTCCAAGTATCCTCATCTCTCACCTTCCGATTCCATTCTAGCTTGAGTTAATAGTTCCTCTTCAGTTTTTTAGTTTTTCAGTTATTCGTACGCATATTCAGTCTTTGTATCGTGTTCCTTCAGTTTGTACTTGCATTTTTAGCGTATTTGCATGTTTTAGGAACTCAGTTCAGTGAGAAAGACAATTCTCAGTGTAGTGGTAGGGATTGCAGCCCTCTCCCTCCATTTCAAATAGTTTAGTCTTTATTCGAGGACAAATGGTCCCAAGGGGGATATAATGTAACACCCAAGATTCCAGAAAGGAAAAAACTTCCGAAATTTCAGAAGTTGCAGGTGCCACCGATGGAAGCCAACTACAGATCGTCAGTCAGCTTTGCCGATGGGCAAGTCAACTTTCAGTCTTCAGTTGTCAACGACGGTCGACCAGTACGGACCGTCAGTCAGCTCATTCGATGGGACAGTCAACTTTCAATCCTCAGTAGCGAACGACGGTTAACGTCTATCGATTCACGGCCCATCAATCAGCTCCGTCAGTGACTCCAACAGCAGTTAAGTCAGGGGATTTTTGGTCATTTCCTATTTCATTGGACCCCTAAGCTACGTCATTTAGACCCTAAAATATAAGGTTTTAGTCAATTTAAGCCTAGAAACATAACAAGAACTTACCTTAGTCGAAATCATTTATAAAAACATAGAAAATTATAAGCGTAAGAAGAGAAAGAGGCGACCAACCCTAGTTCAAGAACGCAACAAGTTTCCTCCAGTTCTAGCCCTGAAATCGAAGGATTTCTCCATGGAATGCGTCACCAGGTATGTGGGATTTCACTAGTGGGTTCCTTTTGCCCATTAGGTCCCTAGAATTCAGTCTGTTTCTTGATTTTCTTACTATGAACAAAACTAGGGTTTCTAGAATTTCAGCAGATTATCATGAATTACTTATGAATATGCCCAACATCAGATTATCATGTTTGTACACAGTTTATTGCATGAATTTCAGAACCCTAGCAATGTATTTCTTTAGTTCTTGAATTACACATGCTAGGTCAGATATTTCAGATATTCAAATATACATGCTCCAGTTTTGAACGCCACATTATCAGTATATTTAAGCATAAACCCTATTTTGAGTTATAAATCTTGAGAAGCTTTTTTTACGACAACACTTAAGTTTTAAACTGTGTTTTTGAGAAAGTTAAGATTAGTTTTGAGAAAGAACTTCTAAAACATGATTAATATGACACTCTTGTAGGTCATCAATGTATGAACAGTATGGTATCTAGATAAACCATCAATATTTAAGAAGTATGACTTCCCAAGTCATCAATTATCATAGTATAATATGATTTTGAATTATTTTCTAAGAATGAGTTTTCAAGTATGAGTATCTACATGTCAGTATTTTGAGCTATTCGGTAATTTAGTCATAATGTATTAAGTTATACATGCCTCAGTTAATGAATGCATCTTTATCAGATTAATTGTTGCATTCGCAGATTGCATGTTTAGTTTTGAGCTATCTATTATATACAAAAACTCAATCATAATGTGTTAACCACTTAATCTATTGGGAGTGGCATAGTACCGAGTTTGACTAGGGTTCTGCGTACCCATATAGTCCTAGAACTACGAGCCATATAGGTGTAAGTCCCCTCTATGGGCAATATCAGTTAGTGATCACGCCAGTAATCCCTCTATACCTTTCGCCGGGTATATTGGGTCCTCTCGATGGGGTGTATACATTGGACTCCACATTTAGCTCATGTGGTTTTATTGTCGGTTATTTGTATCTCCCACAGTTCACTCAGATTCTATTACATTGACCTCATTTACAGTACAGTAAGTATTCACTTTCAGTATTTTATAAATTTGGTCATTGCATTCAGTTAGCTCAGTATTTAGTATCTATATCATGTTCAGATTATGCTCTTTCTTTATTTCTCATTCAGTTATATGTTATTTCAGCTTTACTTTATCCCGCATGCTCAGTACCTTTCAAGTAGTGACGCATATGTGCGCTACATCTTCTTGTGATGTAGGTTCAGGTTCTCAGCATCCAGATCACACTTAGATCGGTTTCCCATCTTCAATTCAAGAGAATCAGTGGTGATTTGTCATTCTCTGAGGACAATAGTCATGAGTTTCTTTTTAGTATTTTAGTCCATTAGTTTCAGTTTTGCTCGCTTTAGTTGGGGCATGTCCAAACATTTCTAGGAAGTTTAGAGGTTATTTTCATACATAGTTAGATTCAACTTAGTATTGATTTAATATCTTTATTGTATTAAACTAATTAGTTTTCATTTATCTCAGTTACAGTATATGGGTATTCCCCATCTTTTCATTTTGTGTATGACTATAGCTTCCACACAGTTTCTATTATTCAGTTTATATATAGTATGCTCATGATCATTCCAGCAGGGTTAGCTTGGGTTCACTTGTGTCATAGGTCTCGTGTCCGCGTCTCGGGGGTAGCTCGGGGAGTGACAAACTTGGTATCAGGGCACTAGGTTTAAGAGTCCTAGAATGTCTGAAAAGCCGCAGTAATTAGAGTTCTTTTCATGGGTGTGAAGTGCACCTCATCTAATGAGAGGGAGGTTATGAAGTGTTTTAGGAAAACATCACTTTCTTGATATATTTATCATGCATTGGTAAGATCTCCTTTGTAATACATCGTTATGCGCTTAAGATCATGCCTCATCGTAGAGCTTACGCCAGGAATGCGAATGCCAATAATGCTAACGTAGTTCCTCTAGTCCCAGATAAGGAAGTTTTGAATGCAGAGTTTTAGAATGCTATTCAACTTTTGGCTCAAAGTATGAATAATCAGAACAATCAACTGGTTGAGGGATATAAGCTTAGGGAAATCACTAAGGTAAACAAGAAAGCTAGAACATGGTACTATGAGTACTCTCAGCAGAAATCTGGTGGTGGAAATCACTCACAGTTTCGACAAGATCATAATAGTAGGGCACCAGGCTCTAAGTCTCAGGGAAGTGTTTCGGGAAATAGGGCCTACCCAACTTGTCCATAGTGTGGTAAGAACCATCCTGACGAGTGTCTTGTAGGAAAGGAATGATGCTTTGGATGTGGTAAGTCATGTCATAGGGTGAAGAATTTCCCATCTGCACGGAAGGGGCACGAAGGTAACAATACTATGGCTGATTCTACAGCTCCACCAGTACCGGAAGGTCGCCCAACTCAGCTGGCTGTGTCATCTTGTTTAGGTGGCAGTCGATGCCAAGACAAGCTTTGTGCTCTCCAGGCTCACTAGGACTAGGAAGATTATCCTGATGTGATCACTGGTACGTTTCGAGTCGTTCTTTAGATGTTTTTATAGTGTTAGATCCAAGGTCTACTCTTACCTTTGTAACTCTCTTTATAGTAGTAATCTTATGAGTTAGTCTAGAATATCCTTCAGAACCCTTCTCAGTCTCTAACCCAGTTGGTGACCTAGTAATAGCTAGACCGGTATACAGAAACAGCCGTATCTCAGTCTCTCAAAAAGGCACCTCAGCAGATCTTATAGGGTTAGAAATGGTAGATTTCGATGTAAGTCTAGGCATGGATTGGTTTTAGTTCTGTCATGCCTCAGTCGATTGTATAATTCGAGTTGTTCAGTTCCAATTTCCAAACGAGCCAGCTTACAATAGTAGGGTAGTAGATCAATGCCTATATATCGATTATCTCTTACCTTAAGGCCATAAAGCGGTGAATCTTGAGGGTGGTGTAGCACATATTGAAGAAAGAGGGAAGGAAGTAGAAAAAGAAGTTCATTGGCTTGCTCTCTTAGGGGATAGTCTTACCAACTAATCAGATGGTGGTGTGATAGTCTAGAATAGATCAGAACCTTTCTTGGTAGCGGAGGTTGAGGGAAACAGGACAATGGTCCTATATTATTTCAGTTAGAAGGTACAGTTCAACAACAAAAAGTAGAGGTTTTCTCCTTAGGGGGAGATGGTCGCTTATGTGTTCCTTAGGTGGATGAGTAGGTGAAGCAACCTTGATTGGGCCAGATTTGGTTTATGAAGCTATGGGAAAAAGTTCAGCTTAGAAATAGACTTAATACAAAAGTCCTATGCAGATGTAATGAGAAGGAAAGTAAAGTTTGAGATTGATGATTGAGTTTTCTTAAAAGTGTCACCTATGAAAGGGGTGATGAGATTTGGCAAGAAAGGGAAGCTAAGTCCTAGATATGTAGGCCCGTATAAGATTCTAAAAAGGATTGGAAAAGTAGCTTATGAGTAAGAGTTACCAACAAAACTAGCAGCAATACATCCGGTCTTTCACATTTCTCATTTGAAGAAGTGTGTGGGTGATCCAGCATCGATAGTTCCATTAGAGAGTGTGGCCGTGAAAGATAGTCTCTTGTATGAGGATGTACCAGTTGAGATTCCCGATGGTGAGGTTAGAAGGTTGAGAAACAAAGAAGTCACTTTAGTCAAGGTTTTTTTGGAGGAGTCAATCCGTAGAGGGAACTACTTGGGAAGTAGAAGCTGCCATGAAGTCCAAGTATCCTAACCTCTTTCCTTCCGATTCCATTCCATCTTGAGGTAAAAGTTCCTCTTCTGTTTTTCAGTGATTCATGCGTAGATTCAATCTTAGTAGCATGTTCCTTTAGTTTGTACTTGCATTTTCAGCGTATTTGCATGTTCTTGGAACTCAGTTCAATCAGAAATTCAGTTCTCAGTGTAGTGGTAGGGATTGCAGCCCTCTCCCCCCATTTCAACTAGTTTAGTCTTCATTCGAGGACGAATGGTCCCAAGGGGGAGATAATGTAACACCTCAGATTCGAGAAAGGAAAAAAATTCCAGATTTAAAGAAGTTGCAGGTACCACCGACGGAAGCCAACAACGCATCGTCAGTCGACTGACGGGCCAACACTCAGCTCCGTCGATGGGCCAATGAACTTTCAGTCTTCAGTCGCCAACGATGGTCGACCAGTACGGACCATCAATCGACTGATGGCCCGTCAGTCAGCTCCGTCGACTGGCCAGTCAGCTTTCAATCCTCAGTAGCGAACGACGGTCGACCAGTACGGACCGTCAGTGACTCCGACATCAGTTAAGTCAGGAGTCTTTTGGTCTTTTTCTATTTCCTTGGACCCCTAAGCTACGTCGTTTAAACCTTAAAATATGAGGTTTTAGTCAGTTTAAGCCTAGAAACATAACTAGAACTTACCTTAGTCAAAATCATTATTCAAAACTTAGTAAATTAGAAACATAAGAAGAGAAAGAGGCGACCAACCCTAGTTAAAGAACGCAACAAGTTTCCTCCAGTTCCAGCCCTGTAATCGAAAGATTTCTTCGTGAAATTCGTCACCAGGTATGTGGGATTTCACTAGTGCGTTCCTTTAACCCATTAGGTCCCCATAATTCAGTCAATTTCTTGATTCTCTTACTATGAACAAACCTAGAGTTTCTAGAATTTCAGCAGATTATCATGAATTACTTATGAATATTTCCCAAATCAGATTATCATGTTTGTACTCAGTTTATTGCATGAATTTCAGAACCCTAGCTATGAATTTCTTTAGTTCTCGAATTACACATGCTAGGTCAGATATTTCAGTTAATCATATATACATGCTCCAGTTTTGAACGCCATATTATTAGTATATTTCAACTTAAACCCTATTTTGAGTTATAAATCTTGAGAAGCCTTTTTTAAGATAACACTTGAGTTTTAAACTTAGTTTTTGAGAAAGTTAAGATGAGTTTATAGAAAGAGATTCTAAATCATGATTAGTATGACAATCTAGTAGGTCATCAATGTATGAACAATATGGTATCTAGATAAACCATCAATGTTTATCTAGTATGACTTCCCGTGTCATCAATGATCATAGTATAATATTATTTTGAATTGTTTTCTAAGAAGGAGTTTTCAAGTATGAGTATCTACATATCAGTATTTTGAGCTATTCAATATTTCAGTCATAATGTATTTAGTTATACATGCCTCGGTTTATGAATGCATCTTTATTAGATTAATTGTTGCATTTTCATATTGCATGTTCAGGTTTAAGCTATCCATGATATAGAGAAACTCATTCATAATGTGTTAACCACTTAATCTATTGGGAGTAGCATAATACCGAGTTGGACTAGGGTTCAGCGTACCCATATAGTCCCTGAACTACGAGCCACATAGGTGTAAGTCCCCTTTGTGGGCAACATCAGTTAGTGATCACGCCAGTCATGCCTCTATACCTGTGGCCGGGTATATTAGGTCTTCTCGATGCGGCGTATACATCGGACTCCACATTTAGCTCATGTGTTTTTATTGTCGGTTCTTAGTAGCTCCCACAGTTCACTCATATTATATTACATTGACCTCTTTTACAATACATTCAGTATTCAGTTTCAGCATGATATAAATCTGGTCATTGCATTCAGTTAGTTCAGTATTCAGTATCTATATCATGTTCAGATTATGCTCTTGCTTTATTGCTCGTTCAGTTATATGTTATTTCAACTTTACTCTATCCTGCATGCTCACTAAGTTTCAAGTAGTGACGCATACGTGCGCTATATCTTCTCGTGATGTAAGTTCAGGTTCTCCGCATCCAGATCACGCTTATATCGGTGTCCTATCTTCAGTTCAGCAGAATCAGTGGCGAGTCCTTATTCTCCGAGGACAATAGTCATGAGTTTCTTTTTCAGTATTTTTAGTCCTTTAGTTTCAGTTTTGCTAGACTTAGTTGGGGCATGTCCCAACATTTTTAGTCAGTTTAGAGGCTATTTTCAGACATAGATAAATTCAGCTTAGTATTGAGTTAATATGTTCATTGTATTAAAATTATCTGTTTTCATTTATCTCAGTTATAGTATATGGGTATTCCCCATCTTTTAATTTTTTATGACTATAGATTCTACACAGTTTCTATTATTCAGTTTATATTTTGTATGCTCATGATCATGCCAGCAGGATTAGCTTGGGATCACTTGTGGTCCTAGGTCCGTGTCTGCGTCTCGGGTATAGCGGGGAGTGACAAACTTGGTATCAGAGCACTAGGTTTAAGAGTCCTAGAATGTTTGAAAAGCCGCACTAAGTATAGTCCTTTTCATTAGTGTGAAGTGCACCACATCTAATGAGAGGGAGGCTATAAAGTGTTTTAGGAAAACTTCACTTACTTGATATTCTTATCATGCATTGGTCTGATCTCCTTTCTAATTCATCGTTATGCGCTAAAGATCATGCCTCATCGTAGAGCTTACGCCAGGAATGCTAACGCAGTTTCTCTTGTCCCAGATTAGGAAGTTTCGAATGCAGAGTTTCAGAACGTTATTCAACTTTTGGCTCAAAGTATGAATAATCAGAACAATCAGCAGGTTGAGGGAGATAAGCTTAGGGAAATCGCTAAGTTAATAAAGATATCTAGAACAGGGAACTATGAGTACTCTCAACAGAAATCAGGTGTTCGAAATCACTCACAGTTTAGACAAGATCAGAATAGTAGGGCACCAGGCTCTAAGTCTCACAGAAGTCTTTCAGGAAATAGGACCTACCCAACTTGTTCAAAGTGTGGTAGAAACCATCCAGATGAGTGTCTTGCTGGCATGGAAGGATGCTTTGGGTGTGGTCAGTCTGGTCATAGGGCGAAGAATTGCCCTTTTGCGAGGAAGGGGCTAGAAGGTAACAATATTATGGCTCAGTCTACAACTCCAACTGTACCGACATGTCACCTATCTTAGCAGGGTGTGTCATTTTGTATAGGTGGAGGCTTTATGATCTCCAGGCTCACCAGGACCAGGAAGATTCTCCTTATGTGATCACTGGTACATTTCGAGTCCTTCTTTAGATGTTTTTGTAATGTTAGATCCAATGGCTACTCTTACCTTTGTAACTTTCTTTATAGCATTAATCTTATGAGGTAGTCTAGAAACTCCTTCAGAACCCTTCTCAGTCTATACCCCAGTTGGTGACCTAGTAATAGCTAGACGGGTATACAGAAGCTGCCCTATCTCAGTCTCTCAGAAAGACACCTCAGCATATCTTGTAGAGTTAGAAATGGTAGATTTCAATATAATTCTAGGCATGGATTGCTTTTAGTTATGTCATGCCTCAGTCGATTAGAGAATTCGAGTTGTTTAGTTCCAATTTCCAAACGATCCAGTCTTAGAATAGAAGGTATTATATTAGTGCCTATATGTCGATTATCTCTTACCTTAAGGCCAGAAAAAGGTGAATCTAGAGGGTGGTGCAACATATATTGAGGAAAAAGGGAAGGAAGTAGAAAAAGATATTCATCGCCTTGCTCTCTTAGGGGATAGTCTTACTAACACATCATATGGTGGTGTGATAGTCCAGAATATATCAAAACCTTTATTGGTAGGGGAGTTTAAGGGAAACAGGACAATGATCCAATATTATTTCAGCCAGAAGGTGTAGTTCAACAACATAAAATAGAGGCTTTTTCCCAAGGTGAAGATGGTCGCTTATGTGTTCCTTAGGTGGATGAGAAGGTGAAGTAGCCTTGACTGGGCCAGATTTGGTTTATGAAGCTATGGGAAAAAGTTCAACTCAGAAATAGACTGAAGACAAAAGTCTTATGCAGATGTAATGAGAAGGAAATTAAAGTTTGAGAAATATGGTTGAGTTTTCTTGAAACTGTCACCTATGAAAGGGGTGATGAGATTTGGCAAGAAAGGGAACCTCAGTCCTAGATATGTAGGCCCTTACAAAATTCTGAAAAAGATTGGTAAAGTGTCTTATGAGTTAGAGTTACCAACAGAACTAGAAGTAGTACATCCGGTCTTTCACATTTCTCTTTTGAAGAAGTGTGTGGGTGATCCAACATTCATAGTGCCATTAGAGAGTATGGCCGTGAAAGATAGTTTCTCGTATGAGGATGTACCAGTTGAGATTCTCGATCATCAGGTTAGAAGGTTGAGAAACAAAGAAGTCGCTTCAGTCAAGGTTTATTTGAAGGAGTCAATCTGTAGAGGGAGCTACTTGGGAAGCAGAAGAAGCCATGAAGTTCAAGTATACTCACCTCTTTCCTTCTGATTCCATTCCATCTTGAGGTAATAGTTCCGCTTCAGTTATTCAGTCATTCATGCACAGATTCAGTCTTAGTATCATGTTCCTTCAGTTTGTAGTTGCATTTTCAGCGTATTTGCATGTTCTTGGAACTCAGTTCAGTCAGAAATTCTGTTCTGAGTGTAGTGGTTGGGATTGCAGTCCTCTCCCTCCATTTTAGCTAGTTTAGTCTTCATTCTAGGACTAATGGTCCCAAGGGGGAGATAATACAACACCCCAGATTCGAGAAAGGAAAAAAATTCCAGATTTTCAATAGTTGTAGGTGCCACCGATGGAAGCAAACTACGGGCCGTCAATCAGCTCCGTCAATAGGACAATGAACTTTTAATCTTCAGTCGCCAACGACGGTCGACCAGCACGGACCGTCAGTCGACTGACGGCCTATTAGTTAGCTTTGTCGATGGGCCAGTCAATTTGCAGTCCTGAGTAGCGAATGACGGTCGACCGGTATGGACCATCAGTCGACTCACGTCCCATCACTCAGCTCCATCACTGACTCCGACATTAGTTAAGTCAGGGTTCTTTTGGTCTTTTCCTATTTCATTGGACCCCTAAGCTACGTCATTTAGACACTAAAATATGAGGTTTTAGCCGGCTTAAGCCAAGAAACATAACTAGAACTTACCTTAGTCAAAATCATTAATCAAAATGTAGAAAATTTGAAGCGTAAGAAGAGAAAGAGACGGCCAACCCTAGTTCAAGAACGTAGCATGTTTCCTCCAGTTCCAGCCCTGAAAGCGAAGGATTTCTTGGTGGAGTTCATCACCAGGTATGTGTGATTTCACTAGTGGGTTCCTTTCACCCATTAGGTCCCTAGAATTCAGTCAGTTTCTTTATTCTTTTACTATGAACAGACCTAGGGTTTCTAGAACTTCAGTAGATTATCATGAATTACTTATGAATATGTCCCAAATCAGATTATCATGTTTGTACTCAGTTTATTGAATGAATTTCAGGACCCTAGCTATGTATTTCTTAGTTCTGGAATTACACATCCTAGGTCAGATATTTCAGTTATTTAGATATACATGCTCGAGTTTTGACCGCCACATTATCAGTTTATTTCAGCATAAACCATATTTTGTGTTATAAATCTTGTGAAGCTTTTTTTAAGGCAACACTTGACTTTTAAACTAAGTTTTTGAGAAATTTAAGATGAGGTTTGAGAAAGAGCTTCTAAAACATAGTTAGTATGACAATCGAGTAGGTCATCAATCTATGAACAGTATGGTATCCAGAGAAACCATCAATGTTTATTCAGTATGACTTCCCAAGTCATCAGTGATCATAGTATAATATGATTTTGCATTGTTTTCTAAGAAGGAGTTTTCAAGTATGAGTATCTACATGTCAGTATTTTGAGCTATTCAATATTTCAGTCATAATGTATTCAATTATACATGCCTCAGTTTATGAAGGCATCATTATCAGATTAATTATCGCATTCTCAGATTGCATGTTCAATTTCGAGCTATCCATTATATACAGAAACCCAGTCATAACATGTTAACCACTTAATCTATTGGGAGATGCATAATATCGAGTTGGACTAGGGTTCAGCGTACCCATATAGTCCCAGAACTACGAGCCACATAGGTGTAAGTCCGTTCTGTGGGCAATATCAGTTAGTGATCATGCCAGTCATGCCTCTATACCTTTAGCTAGGTATATTAGGTCCTCTTGATGGGGCGTATTCATCAGACTCCACATTAAAGGAGTTTTCAAGTATGAGTATCTACATGTCAGTATTTTGAGCTATTCAATATTTCAGTCATAATGTATTCAATTATACATGCCTCAGTTTATGAAGGCATCATTATCAGATTAATTATCGCATTCTCAGATTGCATGTTCAATTTCGAGCTATCCATTATATACAGAAACCCAGTCATAACATGTTAACCACTTAATCTATTGGGAGATGCATAATATCGAGTTGGACTAGGGTTCAGCGTACCCATATAGTCCCAGAACTACGAGCCACATAGGTGTAAGTCCGTTCTGTGGGCAATATCAGTTAGTGATCATGCCAGTCATGCCTCTATACCTTTAGCTAGGTATATTAGGTCCTCTTGATGGGGCGTATTCATCAGACTCCACATTTAGCTCATGTGGTTTTATTGTCGGTTATTAGTAGCTCCTACAGTTCACTCAGATAATATTGCTTTTACCTCATTTATAATACAGTTAGTATTAAGTTTTAGCATGTTATAAATTTGGTCATTGCATTTAGTTAGATCAGTAATCAGTGTCTATATCATGTTCAGATTATGCTCTTGCGTTATTGCTCATTCAGTTATATGTTATTTCAGCTTTACTCTATCCTACATGCTCAGTACCTTTCAAGTACTTACACATACATGCACTACATCTTCTCGTGATGTAGGTTTAGGTTTTCAGCATCCAGATCAAGCTTAGATCGGTTTCCGATCTTCAGTTCTGCAGAATCAGTGGTGAGTCCTCGTTCTCCGAGGACAATAGTCATGAGTTTCTTTTCAGTATTTTTAGTCCTTTAGTTTCAATTTTGCTAGACTTAGTTGGGGCATGTCCTAACATTTCTAGTCAGTTTAGATGCTATTTTCAGACATAGTTAGATTCATGTTAGTATTGAGTTAATATCTTCATTGTATTAAACTAATCAGTTTTCATTTATTTCAGTTATAGTATATGGGTTCCCCATCTCTTCATTTTGTTTATGACTATAGCTTCCGCACAGTTTCTATTATTCAGTTTATATTTAGTATGCTCATGATCATGCCAACAAGGTTAGCTTGGGATCACTTGTGGTCCTAGGTCCCGTGACCGCGTCTTTGGGATAGCTCGAGGCGTGACAATATGAAGTATCTCATGATGACAAAGTAGACTCATGAATACATTCTCCTCATACTCATTTGCTCGAGTCTTGAAACAAGTTTCTAGAAGTTGTAGAAGACTCTTTAAAAGGACTCAAAGGGACTTTCTTAGAATGTTCGAAAGAATTTTCAAAACTTAACTCTTAATTCTACCTTGAATTTGAATTAGGAATTCAAGGTTATGATCATGTTAGGAATGATCTCTAGGCGTTTTGAAGTATCTTAGAGTGTTTAGAATCAAAAGGGAGTGAATGTACACTTTAAAAGAACTCAAACGGAGCAACAGATTGCAAACTGGATGGGGCAGGCGACCCTGGCAGACTGAGTGGCGTGGAGCACCAGCCCTTAAACTTTAGAGAATAATTTCGGGTGCACTGGCTGTCGCGACCCGCCAGGCCCCAACCCTTAAAACCCGACAAATTTCTTTGCTCGTTTTCTCTCCCTAACTCGCCTAGAATCGAACGGTTTCTTCCCCAATTACTTGGATTTGATTACTTAACATAAGTACACTCTAATCTACTAGATACAGCCCTAAAAAAACTCACTTCCATCTCAATAAATCATCAAAACCCCAACACAACAAGATTTAGGATGAACTTCAAGAACACTTCTTAAGAACTCATCAAGAACTCTAATCTTTCAACTTCAAGAATGAAATTTCGCTGAAAATAACATGATTGGCATGTGGGTGAACAAAACCAATACTATGGAAGCTTACATACCTCTTAGTGATTAAACCCATGGCGAAAATCGGCAAGCAAACTCAAGAACTTCGATGAACGTCTTGATCCTTTCCTCTTTTCTCCTCGTTTATCTTCTTGAATTCTCAACTAAAACCCTAGGCATATATTAGGATTATAAAACTGAACCTATTCAGATTATACCCCTAAAACTTTACCAAAGACGAATTAAATCTGATTGGGTAAGGAAAAGACCAAAATACCCCTCACTATTTTCGGGTAACTTTCCTTAACTGGACAACTTGACTTCAAAAGGGCATATCTCACTCATACGAAATCGAAACTTAGCAAACTAGGTGGCATTGGAAAGATAATTGACATACCATTCATTTCACATCTCATGCAACACCTAAATCATTCTGTAATAAGAGTTATGGTCATTTGAACTTGACCCAAAACATAGAAGAACTTAGGAATGAATTTAAATGAATTCTCTCTAGTTCTTCTTGGAACTCAAGGTGCTACATGTAGTGACCTTAACACTTAGGAAAATTAAAATTCCTTGGTAAAAATTTACTCATTGATTTCATGTATCAAGAAACTTCATCCAATTCTAAGTGTCAACGATCGTTAGTCAGTAATATAACCCAACTAAATGAGTTGGGGTCAAATCTCACAGGGGGTGGTACATGTTGAAGATTCAAGAGTAAAGTATGAATATGTTCAAGTCAATCATAGGAGAATACATTTACGAGTACAAACATAATTCAAATTAGGGGTAACACGAATGTCAAATAATATGGGGGTTTGGTTTTTACTATAAGCTACAACAACAACAAATAGCACGTAGTAACAAATATTGAGACGGGTTCTTGGGATGTGATTCAATTATAGGCTAATATAGACAAATCAGTAATTGCAACTGATAGTAAATAGTTGTATATCAGTGAATAAGCTAGATTTTAGTGGGGATAAACTTTTTCTCGAACAATTTATCCCGAATCAATGGTTTCTCTCAAACACCAACAACCAAGCAATTAATAACAGCCTATGTTTTAGTCCATTCACTCTCTCTAACTGAATGTGTAATAAATGATTTAGGATTCACTCTCTAGAGCTGAACCCATGACAACCCAATACCCACAGACCATCAATTCAATAATCTTGGTTTTACAACTTCTCTCTTGAGCAGGCCAAAAACACGAAGGTAGAATAACATTTGCAACTACAACCCTTTAAATTAGACTACAATTACTGAATGAAATCACTTCTAAAAAATATTTAAACTATCAATTAGCAATACCCATAAGCTAAATCAACCCATAATCACATAATCACACCCCAATAATTGGGGTTTTAGCTAAACATCATAAAAAGATAGAAATCATTACCAAATTGTGTTTCCATCAACTAGGTCAGATTAGTTTCGTACCAAATTGAAGAATCTCAAAGCCCCACTTCCAATTTCTCAAAAATGGAAAACTTCAATTCTTCAAAGCTAAGGAAAAGTTGTCTCAAAACTCAAAGTTTAAACTCCAAAACTGAAAAATTCTCTATTATGAAAAATGGATCCTAAACTAAAAATTTAAAAATGTATTTATAGTCAACAAAAATATGTTACG
This sequence comes from Solanum tuberosum, assembly GCF_000226075.1. Classification (NCBI taxonomy): domain Eukaryota; kingdom Viridiplantae; phylum Streptophyta; class Magnoliopsida; order Solanales; family Solanaceae; genus Solanum; species Solanum tuberosum. Next base: position 165,546 of record NW_006239556.1, read on the forward strand.
AAGGACCATTCAGCTTAGTAAGTCGGGCTTGTTGATCAACTCGGTGATCCGCCCTTTGACCAAGTTCATTGCCTTTCTACTTTGGCCTTCAGCATCCTCAAGTTTTGTAAGTTTAGGCGATCCAATACTGCATCGCGGAACTACTCGCCGACTGCTCCTTTATATCGCCAAATTGGCTTTCTCCTTCAGAGCATGGCCCTCTGAACTTTAGGCGAGGTAATGGCCATTTGGCGACTCACCAAAGGGACTCGGCGATCACTAGGCCATTATTTCTTTGCTTTTTCAACTAGCTTCTTTCCTTTTTTGCAAGTTACTGTCCATGCTTTGTTCGTCGATCCAAACACATGGAATTCAAGGGTTTCACATCCGTTATTGGGACAAAACAAACATTTGAGGACACAAAATCTATCCAAATAAAGCCCTAAATGAGTCCAAATCGTGGACTCATCACTCAAAACGAATGATGGTTTGAGTCTTAGTTCAAATGTTTTTCTGGGGTGTTACACCCTAGGTCTAAACAGTTTATGATATATTGAAGAATTTACTAAATTCGAGGGACCTAATGGGTAAAATAAACCCTTTAGTGAAATCCTGTATCCCTAGTGACAAAAACTATGGAGAAATCCTTCAGATTTCAGGGCTGAACTTGAAGAAGACCTCTGCTAGTTCTTGGGAGAACTATTGCCTCTTTTCTCTTCTTTTCTTTCTAAGTTAGGTGATTTTAGAAGAATGATGGTTCTAGGTGAACTGTAAAAAAGTTACAGGGACTTACCTGCGAGACCTTCCAACGTCTCGTACATTGAACCATTGACCTTCCTGGTGAACGGTAACAAGTTACTGGGACCTTGACCTCTGGGAAAAATCTAGGTTGCCACCCACGGACCCCACCTACGGTCCGTTGGTCAAGTCACGGACCGTCGATGGCTCGATTTGTGATGGCATCAAATTCTCTCAAAATTTGAAATTTTCATCTCTTCTAATTTGAGGCGTTAACATAGCAATATTTTTTTTTATCTATTAAACCATTCTTATTTCATTAACAGAAGAATTAAAAATTAGTAAGTACATAATATTGTTATTTATAATTCAATCAAAGAAGTTGGAACAATGTGGTTAAAATCATCTATTTAGGTTATTTAAAATTATTTAGTTAACATCATTTAAAAAATAAATTTTGGAAATAATATTAAACATGTGGACAACACCAATCTTTTTGTGTATATATATATCTTTACTACCTTAAAAGTATGAACTCCCTAACTTGAATGCTAAATTACAATTATACCCCAACTTAAAACAATTAATTTAGTATCTACTCTATATTTTATAGGGAAAAGGGTAAAAAATCCCCTTACCATCAATACTTTGGTTAAAAAATTCCCTTAAACTATGCTAAAGGAACAAAAATGTGTTTTCTAAAGCGTTGTTACTTTTATGATAAGGCACAATAAGCACATGCTCATATTACTCTTATTTAACTTTAAATGGAGGAGTTTCCTAAGATGTTTAAACTAAGATTTTTTCATGTTTTGTATTCTTTTCTTCTTAAAAATTCTAGTTGGATTTATAGAAGTTGGGAAAAGATAAATTTAATTGGAGGCCATAGAAAATTGTCATATCACCTTATCTATATCTAGCTTTATATTACAAATAGGTATAGGTGTTTTTTGGATGTTGATTTGACAACTTTCATAAGTAATCCAATGCAAGTTTACATCCACTATTCATAGGAACTTATACTTTATCATTCCATTTGTAATTTTTTATTTAATTTTTTTATATAATAATATTGAAATTATTTTTAAAAATAGTGTACTATATGATTTGATATTCACGTGCATGAAAACTAGTATATATATATTACAAGTCTTGTGAAAGGCTATAGTAATAATTAAAATAAAGAATTAAATTAAGTTATTTGTATTTTACAGGCCACATCAGATGGAGTAAACATCCAAAAGCCTCCTTTTAATAAAAAAATGAATTTTAAAAAAATCCCAAAGTCATCCAAGACCTATTTTAGAATGAACCTCAAACCCTTTGTTAAAATCTAGTTGGTGGGATTAATCTTCCTTTCTTCAAACCTAGTTTAATTTTTCTTCAATTTGGCCAAGTCCACTATATTTTCCTCTTTATAAATCAAAGTCTACCGAAAAATGTGGAATGTTGTAGATTTGGAGCAAAAAATATTGAGTACGGCATATACGATGGAAAAATAATTTGGCGGTGAGATTTTTGTGCTTCCCTCCCTTTAGTTTCTTTTATGCTTCAAAGATTTTAGGGCTTTCGACTTTCTATTTCATTTTGGCTGCGCTTGAGGCTATTTTTCTCTAATTTAGGTCTTACTAATTCATATTTAAAGATATAGAATTAATCTACTTAAAATAACCTAAATATTGTTATAGAAATTTATACGTTAGAAATATATTTAGTGTTCTTGAAAGTACTTCTTATATTGTGTTCACCAATTAAGTAATTATCACACGAATGGTCTTCATACATTCTATCTACTTGTCGAAATTTTATCACTGATTTGCAATTTGAAGAATACGGGAAAAAGAACGCAGGCTACTGGCAGAACATTGATATAGAGTTTAAGACATTCCTGTGAGGCTTTTGCAAGTTCATATCTAAATATTATTTTGTTTGATAGAATCGGTAATTTTATATTTTGGGTGTCTAGTAGTTCGATATTGCTTACCCATTACAAGATCATTTTTAAAAATCAAGCAATAAGGTAATCTAGTGTGCCGAAGAAATACAAAAAAAATGGTTTTTGTTTTTTCTCTCTTGAAGACAGTTTATCTATTTTCCTTTTTTGAAAACTAAATATAACATCAATGAAGCTAGTAAGAATTAATGATGTGAAATGTGTAGAAGAATTTTAAGTGAAGTAATTTACAAGTACATTATTTTTCTTATTTTATCTTTATAGATCCGTCCTTTTAATGGCTTCAACTGAAATACAGAACAAAAAATTGACTACTATGACAAGCTCTTATTCTTGTATTTTAGATACTAGAATAAGTCGTATGTGTGTGATAAATGAAGAGGAAATGTTATAAGTAAGAAAGGGGTGTTTAAATAGTTATCTTATATATAGAGCCAGTCTCTAATTTCTAGAGTAATATATGGTTGTCATTTAACATCAATCATATAATTTATAGTTTATGACATTAAGATGGTAATTGTATTCTCATCGGATGAAACACACATAGCAGTCTACACATCACCATAGTCCTACTAGGTTCTTGGTTAGCATTTTTGTGAGTATACCACTCTATGTGAAGCTAATCAGTTATGTAAAACTACGAAACATTATCAAATGACCAACTTGAGATAATCTGTCTACAAATTTGAGCAAATATATGAAAAAGAAACATAAATAGAAGCATACGCTTTATAAAAATATCACTCCATCATGATCACTGTTTTACGGTTGCTGCTTATAATTAGGCTTGGTCCCTTTAGGTTATAAAAAAAATTCCTGTCATACGTTTTCTTGGCAAAACTTTTCCGTCATGTTAGTTGATGGTAGTTATAACAAAAGCCAAATTGTGTGGTTCCATTATTAGTATATTTATTTTATTAATATTGTTAATTGATTTTGAATGTCTAATTTTTTAATTGATTTTTATTTACTATATTCATAGGCTATAATCTTAATGGATAAGAGTTGGACAAATATAAAAAATAGACACGATCCTTTATATGAGAATGGATCCAACAAATTTCTTCACTTTTGCGTCATTAGATAGGCCTAATGCCTCTGAAATTATGTGTCCATGTCAAAAGTGACGTAATATGAAATTTGTTAAAAAATATCTGATTGTTGATCATACTGTGATTGATGAATTTCTAACTATTTCCACTAGTTGGATTTTTCATTGTGAGAGATCATCTTCATCAATATGGGTTGATCAGTTAGATCAAGGTGATGAAATGCAAGACATGTTACCTGAAACATTTGAAATTCCTCCTACATCTAGCTGTGTTGATATGGACACAAGTTGTGATGGACTGACCTGTTCAAATCAACATAATAGGGGGTTTGATAAGTAGACTGGAGATTTTTTAAAATTATTGAGAAAAATTGAATGTTAGTTATAACCTGGTAGAAAGTATTCTCTACTTTCATTTCTTGTTCATATTATACTTTTAAAGTGTCTTATTGGGTGGAGTAACAATTCATTTTCCATGTTGCTAGAGTTATTAAAAGTGGGATTTTCGAAGGTGAAATATTACCCAAATCCTTTAATGATGAAAAAAAATTGTGAATGATTTAGGACTTGAATATAAAAAAATGCATGCATGTCCAAATTATTGTATGATTTATTGAAATATTGCAAGTTCTGCAAAGCTCTGAGATACAAACAGTTTAAAGGTGAATCATTGGCAGTAGCTCAGAAAATGCAAAAATTCTGGCAAAAGTGTTTAAATATTTTCCATTGATACCATGACTTCAAAGACTATTTGTGTCGACTAAAACATCTACCCAATTGAGTTGGCATGCTTAAGGTCACAATAAATATGGGCTAATACAACATTCTGCTGACAATATTGCTTGGAGGAATTTTGATGAAACACATGTACGCTCAAGACACTCAGAATGTTATACTTGGATTGGCTTCAGATGGCTTTTCCATTCAAGTCTATGTCTATTTCACATAGCACATCGTTGGTCGCCTTGGTTCCTTATGACTTGCCACCATGGTTGTGCATGAAACAACCATATTCGATATTATCAATGATTATTGATGGCCCTCGTGCTCTCGGTAATTATATTGATCTCTATCTATGACCCTTAGTTGATGATTTAAAAGAATTATGGATTGGTGTTGCCACTTATGATGCATCAAACAATCACATCTTTCATATGTGTGCATCATTTCTTTGGACAATCAGTGATTTTCTAGCACTAGGTAACTTATCAGGATATGGCGTGAAAATAATATATGATTGTCCATGTCATCTTACATGACCCATAAGTAGTAGTTACCTCGTAGTCAACAGTTTCGAAAAGATAAAGTTACGTTCAATGGCCTTGTGGAATTGGAGGTTGCACCTAAATAACTGTCAGGTACTAAGATTCTTAATAAAATGAAATATATTAGAAATAAATTTTGAAAAGACCATTAGAAATGTAACACCTCTCTATTTGAAAGAACAAGAAAGAGTTAGAATTAGAAAGAGTCATTTTTTGAAAAAATGAAAAATCTGGAAAATCTGTTATGTTATGTTAAGTTTGAGTTTTTGGTCAACTTCAAAAGACCATAACTCCTAGATCAGGATGATTAAGTTGATCTATTAGACAATGTAGGAAAGATATTTGAATTATATTTCCAACGCCGCCAATTTTGCTAAATTCCGAGGGCATATGAGTGAGATATGTCCATTTGAAGTTGGGCTATCTAGATAAGGAAAGTCAAAACCGAATTTTAGAAGGGCATTATAGTATTTTTGCCACCCAATTAATTAATTTCATTTTTGGTGATTAAGCTGGGGTCTAAACTGATTGGGTTCAGTTTATGCTTTTGAAAACTAAGTTAGGGTTTTGAGAGAAGAGAAAAGAAGAGGAGAGGAAGCAAGGAATCGTCAAATTCTTGAAGCTAAGATCGTGGATTTCATCAAGGGGTGATCCCTACGAGGTATGTGATATCACATAGCATTGTATTATTTCACCCATGCACCAAACATGATTTATTTCAGTATATATAGATTCTTGAAGGTTTAGAAATTGAGTCCTTGATGGGTTTTGTTGAAATTCTATTGGGTTTTTGATTTCTTGAGGAGTTTCTGAGTTGAATTCATCAGAATTGATGTAATTTTGAGTAGGTTCTTGTTCATTTTTTTTCTGTATTCGATTCTAAGCGTTTGGGGAAGAAACTAGTTGAGTTTAGAGTTGAAAAACGAGTAAGAAAAATTGGGGAATTTCTAGGCAGGGGCGTTGCGCCTCCCAGAGCGCCCCACTTTAGAGTCTGAAGTTTGGGGACTAGGGCGTCGTGCCACTCAGAGCGCCCCAACCCAGACTCTGAAATTTGGGCTCTGGCATCCCGCGCCACTTAGAGCGCCAAGGACTCCATGTCTTCTATTTTTCCCCACTTCTATCCATACTAGTTCCCTAGCAATGTACCTAAGTTTTCTAGTTGATTCCTACACTCTAAGGTACGTCTAAACATCATGAAATCATCCATAAACAGGAGATCATGAGCCTTGAATTTATAATTCAATTCAAGGAAAGTTAAGAGTCAATTCAAGAATAGTTCAAAGAGATTTCCAAAAGTCTTTTACAAATATTTTAACTTTGTTTTAAGGGTTGAGTTTTGAGTTGAGTAAAGAGTAAGAGTGAAATTCATTTCTTCAAAGACTATACGGGAACTCAGTATTCCCAAGAGTTGAAATTTGTTCAAATTTAAATAAGAGAGGAAACACCGATTTCCAAGAGAGCCTTTGAGCTAGTTTTTGAGTAATATCTCAAATCACAGAAAGAGTTGTGCTTTAAGACATATAAGCGGAGTATATTTTGGGAGTACTATTGAGCACCGATATGGGGACAAGTTCATAATAACTCAAGTCTCCATAAACCATGTAGCCATCATGGGTAGAAAGGGCAATACTTTCTAGATGATTCCTTAGTGCTGTTTAGGATAGACTAGTGGATCCACTTAGTTGAGGTGTTCTATATCACAGCAAGGTATAGGATAGTTCTGGCAATGTGGGCGACACACTGTATCATCACTTTAGCACATAGCGATGGTAGTTGGTTAGAGAAACTCCCACAACATTATATTATTTTATATGTAATCTGAGTTGCTATTGTATTTATTTTACACATTGAGTTATCACCTACTATTTTAAATGCCTTGTATAACTACACCTTTATTGTTGCTTTACTTTGCATTTGAGTTGAGTATCCATGAGTTGAGTAAAGCTAAGGTAAGTATTCTTTTCAGATTCCTCTCAAGCTTATGTCATGTTTAGTATTCCCCTCGCATACTTGTACATTCAATGTACTGATGCCAGTTGGCCTACATCGTTTTATGATGCAGCTACAGGTAACCACGATCAGCATCCAGCACCTCGTTGATCCAGTTGAGCACTCAGAATAAATTGGTGAGCCTCTTTGAATTAGTTCATTAGGATGTCGTGGGTCTTGTCCGGACATCCATCTTAGTTGTTAAACGATTCATAGACAATTAGTTGTTCATTTATCATCATCCTGTTACTGGATTATTTTCAAATTTGACTTGCCATTTTGGCTAAGTTAAATGTTTATTTCTAAAACATTCTGAGTTTAGTTTGAGACAGTTGAGTTATATTGCATTTGAATTGTCACAACCCAAGGCTAGCCCCTAGATGCTACACGACGTACTTGACCCCGAATGGGTCTCATACAAGCCTCATAGCATTTCATTGCATTCGATAATAGAAAATACTACGAAATTAAAACTTATTCAACTCCAAACAATCCAAAAACATCATTTAAAAACACTTGAAACACACCAGAAGTATATTGTCTCGCATGGCCATCTAAAAACAATATCTTGAAAACTAAAGTAGGGTCACAACCCTTTACAACAGAAAGTCTCAAAATGTCTAATACATGAAAGAAAAGAAACATCTAAACACTTGTCCTGGATCTATGAGTACATACCACTTAGCCTTAGAGGAAATTTCAATCGAAGCCCTTGAACTAGAGAAAAGCAACTCACTTGACGGAACCTACACTTGTAATAAATCATGAAGAAAATATGGGTTAGCACAATTAAGTACTAAGTATGATAGCCATGCAAAAACATGCTTAAAATGAACATTTTATTTGAAAGTCATGCCTGTATGCAATTTTGATAAAACTTCGTGAATCTAAGCATAAGAGGCATATTATACAAACATAACCAACATTAAACCATTACCTTCACATTAAGCATTCACCTCAAGTAACCCTCATGTTATACCTTGTGCAATAGAGACATAATCAACATTAAACGATTACCTTCACATTTAGCATTCACCTCAAGTAGCCCTCATGTTATACCTTGTGCAATGTATGGATAGTGTCCCATACCACCATCCACACTAAAGTACCACATTTAGGTCACCAAAAGTGAACTTACCATTCAACATTTCACCTTTACACAATATCCATACATAAGAGACAAACATTTCATAAGATATGACGAGGGAAAATAACTCATAATACAAACCAAGTATAGCACGTATAGTCACATTAGACATTTAAGTCAAAATTCTTCTTTAGCTTCATGAAGAGGACTTTAATACATTAGTCATTAAGACTTAGAGAACTCACTATGACCCTCTCAAAGCCTACTCGTGCAATGCGTGGATGGCATCTCATACTACCACCCACAATTCATAGAACTTCTCAAGAAACAATAATGCACATCTCATATGATGGGAATAAGAATTAACGGACATAGACCATGAGAGCTAACCATGGAATCCAGTGTCATATAGCCCCACACCGTAAAAAGATGTCATACTTGCCTAAGGTAGAACTTGGTACATTTAGCTTGGATGGAATCCACTAGCTAAAATCCTATGTGAGCACATAGTTATTGGATAGGAAGATGTTCAATGAAACCCTAGCCTAACATTGGGAAAGTTTCCATCTTACCATATCCACTCGGTGATTAGCCTCCATTCCCATAGAGTAGTTTATTTACATTTCATTATTGTGCTTCAGAGGAATGACATTGGCCTATTGACCCAAAACACATCATTACACATGAAAGGAATGTCATAGGCCTATCGATACAAGGTTCATCATTTCACACATGAAAGGGCTACCAACATTAGGACTACCAATTGAAGTTTTAATATCACATTACTTTCTAGACTCATCATGAAGGGCTACCAACACTAGGTCAACCGGTTCAAGACATAGCCTAGAATACTTCATCATTCATTTGTGAAAGGAATTCCCTAAGCCTATAAATTCACATTCATCAAGTCAATAGACATTCATCAATTCGATTAAGGGTGCCTTAGCCGTACAATTCAAGATACATAAATCCACGTTACTTTCATTTATACAAGAATAAGATGCATAAGCCTACCAATTTAAGATATACAATTGCCATGAAGAACCCTTCACATTACATCATCAACATTCGTAAGCGTCAAGTTGAGAAATAGCCTTTCAATAATAACACATTTACATTCAATACATGATCACAATAACTTCACTAGATTCACATTCATACACAAGATATCATGATAATGACTCCATTCCCTATTCAATGCCTTCAAGGCCATGAATCTCAAACCACCAACACACAAATAATTTACCACAATTAAGATATGGATAATGATAGAATTCAATATACCAAAGCAATTTAGACATATTCCATTCATAAGCTTTCATAATCATCAAACCCACTTCATAAAGGCATAGTTTAGGAATTGAGAGAATTCATGTGTTCATAGAGTATTTTCATCATAAATCATCAATTAAGTAGTAATACAATCATAATATGTCATTAATAACCAGTTAAAAATGTTTGATGAAGGAACCCATGAGATTACGTAAAACCCTAGGTTTTAGATACCTTGAAATCACCTTGGGAATTGGCTCCTTGAATGAAAAGTTAAACAAGGATGACGACTACCATACCTTGCTATTGATTCCTCAAAAAATTTAAGGAAGAAACACTTGTAATCCACCAACCCTAGTTTCAATGGCTCCCTTCTTCTTCTTTGAGTTTAGAGAGAGAATTTTTGGGAGGAAGAAAAGCATTTGTTTTGATTTGAGTTTTGGAGAATAAAGGATTAAATGACTTGTTTAAAGACTTAAAACTATATATACTAGTGATATAAACCATTTAAAATCAACCCCACATAATAATTAATAAAAGGGAAATTACTTAAAACTCGCCATTTTAGGTAGCCACGTCAGGGACCACGCCCAACTTAACGGGTCGTGAGGGGCATACGGCTCGTGGTGGTGCCCGTGGTTCCCTAAGCAGTGTGCCTCCCAACCTTGCCAAGCCTTCAAGTTCCTAAGGGAGGACCAGGAGACCTCCCACGATCTGTGGTCAAGACCACGAGTCATGGTGATGGTCGTGGTCTTGGAGGCAGTAGCTTGGCCAAGTTGCCCTGCTTGCCTTGCCACCAAGTGATCTTGACGACCACTTTGATGGAACGTCTAGGACACCACGGCTCGTGGTGGTGCCCGTGGTCTTTGGGGTAGTAGTTTCCTCATCAAGACACAACCCTCATCAAGCTAATGCAATCCCACGAGCCTTCCCATGGCCCGTGGTCATGACCATGGGCTGTGAAGTGGCTCGTGAAGGAGAGCCTTGGCTTGGCACCATTTTTGGGCTTACTGCCTAGCCAACCACGAGTGGCACCATGACTTGTGGTGGCCACCACGGGTTGTGAAGACCCTCGTGGTCTAGGAAGGCAGTAGTTAGGCCTAATTTTAGGTAGCCTAGTTTCCCAAACCATGGCCTACACCCCAAACCCTTAGCCCTTGCCCTTAACTCTTGTTAACCCCCACATTTAGGCTCTAGTTTAACCTATCATTTTTCGGGTCGTCATATTATCCCCCCTTTAGGAACATTCGTACTCGAATGACAGTTTAAACACTTTAAGGGATAACAACTCAAGACTAGCAGCCCATCATGCATAGCACATCGATATAAATGCATAATCATAGGAGGAAACATCAACTCCACATCAATAAGCTCAATGCAATACAAGAAAGTAGGAACTACATCTACAAACTCATTAAGCAAAAAAACATCACGTTTCTCATTTCTTTAGAGGAAGTTTCATCTCCAACTCAAATCATGCTCATTACAATAGCTTATGGCAATTATGCAACTCTTTCCAAAAACACATTAAAACTCGCTCAACAAGTCAACTCATGAAGTATTTAGGCAACTCATCATAGCTGTAGATAGACATGAGGAACACAATCAAGAAACTTATTTTCTCATATAAGCATAAATTTCATTAAAACATGCATAACATAAGGAGATCATGGAAACACATCTTCACACATGACTCCAAAACATGAAATAAGCTAGAAGGAACTCTTGGTCTCAAGTTTGAATAGGAATAGAAGAAAAGAAATACGGGTATCAAAACTCTATACAACCTTACTATTCAACATACCATATCCCTTTTAAGATAAAACCCATTCTAATGCAAACATGAAAAACAACATAAGAACCTTAACAAGACATTCATGACCATAAGAAACTATGACTTACCAGTGCCTTCATCCGAATTAGCTTCTTTGTCCTTGTTAGCTTGAAGAGCATTGAAACGATTCTTTTTTGGAGCATCAAGATCCGGGCCACTAAGAGAAGCTTGTTTAGACTCCCTTCCTCTAGCCGTAAGAGTAGGACAATATTTCACTTGGTGATCATTCTTCCCACAACCATAGCACCCACTAGTACCGGCTAGTCACTTCCCATGATGCTTCTTTCCACAATTGTGGCAAGTAGGTTTAGCAAATGGAGGTCCAGTACCTCTCTCCTGGTTAGCCTTAGGAGTCCTTGAAGAATCTTGGTTTGGAGCTCTCTTTTTGAACCTAGGTTGACCTTGCTTATCAGGCCTAGACCTCTTCAACTCTCTAGTCTTCCTCTTAATTTTGGACTCCTCAATAGATTGAGCATACACCATGAGTCTAGAAATGTTCATGTCATCATGGACCATCGCCGTAGGACACTCTTTCTCAACTAGGTCGGATATAGCGGTAAAAAACCTACTCATCTCATCCCTAGGGTTGGACACCAAAGGTGGAGCATACTTAGACAATTGGGTAAACTTTAAGGAGTACTCTTGGACACTTATGTTACCTTGCCTAAGGTTGATAAACTCCTCCATCTTAACCTCCCTCTTCTCATGGGGAAAGAACCTAACAAGGAAGGCTTCCTTGAACAATTCCCAATCTATAGACCTCACTCCTATAGGACTATTCCTCTTCCATTGAGTAAACCCAATTTGGGAAACATCTTTCAATTGGTAAGCAGCAAGTTCCACTTTTTCAATAGAGGTCACTCCCATAGAATTGACTATCTTGTACACATCATCCAAGAAGTTTTGGGGATCCTCTCCCACCTTGGAACCTAGAAAAACAAGAGGGTTCACCCTCATAAAGTCCCTCAACCTAGAAACCATAGTATTCTCAATAGCATTCACTGTAGGCCCCACATATCTTGTAACTTGTGCCGTAATAGCTTAGGCTAAGGTTAGAAAATCTGACCTAATTTCATTATTAGTCATGGCCGAAGCATCAACTGGAACTTCATTATCTTGAGGAACTTGGTCACCTTGTGGACCTTGAGGATCTTGGGGAGGAACTCCCTCATTCACAACTTCCTCTTCCACTCTCCTTGCGGGGATCCTTCTTGTATTCATATCCTATAAATACATGAGAAGGATTAGTAAAACGACACTTATAGAGCTAAACTCTAAGGCACAACTACAAGAATAATGAAAGAAGTGTCACTTCCGTCCTATAGCCTCTCACTCATAGATGTGTCGCGACACACACCGATGAACAAAACTCCACTAGACGTGGCTTGTTAGACATCAACCTACAAACCATTTCCAAAATCTTATGCTCTGATATAATGTTTGTCACGACCCAAGGAAAGCCCCTAGATGCGACACAGCGTACTTCATCCCGAAGGGGTCTCATACAAGCCTCATAGCCTTTCATTGCATTCGATAATAGAAAATAGTAGGAATTTAAACTTATTTAGATACAAACAATCCAAAAACTTCATTTAAAAACACTTGAAACACAGTGGAAGTCTATTGTCTCACATGGCCATCTAAAAACAATATCTTGAAAACTAAAGTAGGGTCACTTCCCTTTACAATAGAAAGTCTCAAAATGTCTAATACATAAAAGAAAAGAAAAATCTAAACACTTGTTCTCGATCTATGAGGCCATACCACTTAGCGTTAGAGTAAATCTCAATCCAAGCCCTTGAACTAGAGAGAAGCAACTCACTTGCCGGAACCTACACTTGTAGTAAAACGTGAAGAAAATATGGGTTAGCACAATTAAGTACTAAGTATGATAGCCATGCAAAAACATGCTGAAAACGGATATTTTATTAGAAAGTCATGCTTGTATTCCATTTTGATAAAACTTCATGAATACAAGCATAAGAGGCATATTATACAAACATAACCAACATATAAGTCATTTCTCACAATAGAGACATAATCAACATTAAACCATTACATTCACATTAAGCCAGCACCTCAAGTAATCCTGATGCTATACCTTGTGCAATGTATGGATAGCATCCCATTCCACCAGCCACACTAAAGTATCACATTAAGGTAACCAAAAGTTAACTTGCCATTCAACCTTTCACCTTTACACAATATCGATACATAAGAGACATAAACATTTCATAAGTCATGACAAGGGAAAATAACTCATAATACAACCCAAGTATAGCATGCATAGTCACATTAGACATTTAAGTCAACATTCTTCATTAGCTTCATTAAGAGGACTTTCATGCATTAGTCATTAAGACTTGGAGAACTTACTATAACTCTCTCAAAGCCTACTCGTGCAATGCGTGGATGGCATCCCATACTACCACACACTTCATAGAACTTCTAAAGAAACCATAATGGACATCTCACATGATGAGAATAAGCATTAACCGACATACACCATTAGAGCTAGCCATGGAATCTAGTGTAATATGGCGCCACACTGTAAAAAGGTGTCCTACTTGCCTAAGGTAGAACTTGGTACATATATCTTGGATGGAATCCACTAGCTAAAATACTATGGGGGTACATTGTTATGGGATAGGAAGATGTTCATTGGAACTCTAGCCTAACATTGGGAGAGTTTCCATCTTACCATATCCATTTGGTGCTTTTCCTCCATTCCATTAGAGTAGTTCATTTATATTTCATTATTGTGATTGAGAGGAATGCCATTGGCTTATTGACCCAAGACACATCATTACACATGAAAGGAATGCTATAGGCCTATCGATTCTTGGTACATTACATGGATAGCTCATTGAATCCTCAAGAAGGGTTACCAACATTTGGGTCTACCGATACAAGGTTCATCATTTCACACATGAAAGGGTTACTAACACTAGGACTACTGATTCAAGGTTTAACATCACATTAGTTTCTAGACTCATCATGAAAGGCTACCAGCACTAGGTCTACCGGTTCAAGACATATCCTAGAATACTTCATCATTCATTTGTCAAAGGAATGCCCTAAGCCTATCGATTCACATTTATCAAGTCAATACACATTCATCAATACGAGATATGGTGCCTTAGCCTACCAATTCAAGATATACAATTGCCATGATTCCCTTCACATTACATCATCAACATTCATAAGTGTCAAGTTGAGAAATATCCTTTGAATAATAATAAAATTACATTCAATACATGATCACATTAACTTCATTGGATTCACATTCATACACAAGATATCATGATAATAACTCAATTCCTCATTCTATGCCTTCAAGGCCATGAATCTAACATCACCGATAAACCCAGAATTTACCATAATTAAGGCATGGATAATGATACAATTCAATATACCAAAGCAATTTACACATATTCCATTCAGAAGCTTTAATAATCATCAAACCCACTTCATAAAGGCACAATTTAGGAATTGGGAGAATTCATGGGTTCATAGAGTATTTTAATCATAAATAATCAATTAAACATTAATACAATCAAAATATGTCATTAATAACCATTTGGAAACATTTGATGAAGGAACCTAGGAGAATGAGTAAAACCCTAGGTTTTTGATTACTTGAAATCACCTTTGGAATTGGCTCCTTGAATGAAAAGTTAAACAAGGATGAAGACTACCATACCTTGATATTGATTCCCCACGAAATTTGAGGAAGAAACACTTGTAATGCACCAACCCTAGCTTCAATGGTTCCCTTCTTCTTCCTTGAGTATAGAGAGAGAATTTTCGGGAGGAAGAAGAGCTTTTGTCTTGATTTGGGTTTTTGAGAATAAAGGTTTAAATGTATTGTTCAAAGAATTAAAACTATATATACTAGTGATGTAAACCATTTAAAATCAACCCCACATAATAATTAATAAAAGGGAAATTACTTAAAACTCCCATTTTAGGCAGCCCCGGAACACGCCCAACTTAACGGGTCGTGAGGGGCACCACGGCTCGTTGTCCCCTAGGCAGTGTGCATCCTAACCTTTCCAAGCCCTCAAAGGCCTAAGGGAGCACCACGAGACCTCCCACGATCCGTGGTCAATACCACGAGTCGTAGTGATGGTTGTGGTCTTGGAGGCAGTAGCTCGGACAAATTTCCTTGCTTGCCTTGCAACCAAGTGATCTTGATGATCACTTTGATGGACCGCCTAGGGCACTATGGTTCGTGGTGGTGCCCGTGGTCTTTGGGGCAGTAGATCCCTCATCAAGTCTGTAACGACCCGAGAGCACCCCTTAGTCGTTACCGGCGTATTCGACCTCTCGGAAGTTTTATACAAGCCCTTAGCATTCATCATAGCATTTATCATAGACTTAATACAAAATCGGAGTACTACATCTCAAGGTAGCCATCTTAAAACACGACTACAACACAAGAGGGACACAACCCTTACAATACAAAAGAAACTACTATCTAGTACATTGAACTTAAGGAAACTCTTTAACATAAAGGTCCTTGAATCTTTAAGGACACACCCTAACTTGGGAATAGTAAGCCAAGCTCATCACTTCTAGGAAAGGCCCTTTAGCCACCACCACCTACACTTGCTGTAAAAAGATGAAGATGAATGGTGTTAGTACAAGAATGCACTAAGTATGATAACCATGTAAAAACATGCTTTTAAAAAGGACATTTAGTTGGAAACCATGCATAATGCCTTTCTAGAGAAACTTCAAGAACATTTAGTACAATAGGAACAATATAAACCACATACATCATCATACACATGGAAACCATTCATAATAGCACACATAGAGACACTTATAACATTTTAGGCACATTCAATGCATACAATACATTACCTTCCGCTTTATCTTAGCTCCTTTCCTCAAGCAACCCTTAGGGAATACTTGGTGCAATGTATCACCTTAAGGTTACCAAGGGTGAACTTACATATAGCCTTCATCAATCCAACCACATATATTTATAGAGTCATAAGCACACCATAAGACATAGTCTTCACATAGGAACCATCACCTAAGACAACCCCCAAGTCACACTAGTGCAATGTGCAAGTAACATCCCATTTAGTTCATTTCATAGGTAAACCACCCTCACAACCCCTTCACAAGCTCACTTATGCAATGTACACATGGAGTCCCATACCCCCACATATACTAAGCAAACACATTAAGAAGTCATAAGTGTAATTCACATGCATAATCATAATTCATGTCTTGACATAAGTAAAGTAAACCTGAACATGCTTTCATATTAACATACATAGACAATAGTCTTCATTACATAAAGAGCCTAATCATAACCTCCCTTAGAGTCCACTTGTGCAATGCATAAGTAGGGTCCATAGTCCTACCTACACTAAGTAACTCTCCAAGAAAACATGACTAGAGTTCATATTCTTATCTTAGTTCATTTCTTAACTTCTAGGAGACATTGCCATAACCAACATAGACCATGTGAGATACATGGAATCCGGTGTTCTACTCCCACACCGAAAAGAGAGGGTACTACTTGCCAAGGTAGGACCTACATACATAATAGCTATCTAGTGGATCCACTAAGCTAAGACCTACGGGGGCACGTAGTTATGGAACAAGGAGATTTCTACTAGAAACCTTGACTTACTAGGAGTGGAGGTTTCCATCTTATGAGACAACATCTATGTTGGGAACCCAGACTTGCTAAACGTGAAGGTTCTCTTGTGGGAAGCCGGACTTGCTAAACGTGAATCCCCCACACTCATTTTTCATGTTCACTCGGTGCTAAGCTACAACTCCCTTCTTAAACATCTTTAAGCCTTTATTTAACATTAGTTCATAAAGTAGGCTTTAGGGACTTAATCCCTCATATCATATAGCTCAAAGGTTTCTAAGATGAGAATGACCTTTCATCATAGAACCTACATTATGTGAGAATGACCTTTCACATAGTCATACCATATTCATAACATGGTCTAGTTTAGAGTACAATTGAGGAAACCTTTCAAGAGACTCACTTTCACTAGATTATCATAAACCTTATTCACTCATTCATATGTGTGTGTACATATGTGAGAAAGCCTTTCACATAAACACCTTTATACAACACATAATCATACCTTGCTAATCATTACACTTTGCATGCATAATAAGATGTGAGGGTGCATATAAGAGTTAACCTTTCAATAGACACCATAACACATCATATTCATAGCTATACATGTAGAGTTTGTGTCTGCATATTGGTCCGCATAGTGACATAATAGCAACAACATTGACATTGAGTGCACTTCCTTTCAAGGGATCACAACACATTTACAATGTCCCTAAATCATGAGCAATTCACATATAAAGCCTTTAGGGATTCTAGACCACACACCTGCACTTCACAATAGGAAACAAGGACACATTCAACATTCAATACATACTCCTAACATGTATATGATCACACATTCATATAGCGGTCATATAGGTAGGGGTCATTCCACAATAGTATTTAACATAATCAATCATGTAGACCACACCTTATCCCTAACAATATCATTCACATTATACTT
This sequence comes from Solanum tuberosum, assembly GCF_000226075.1. Lineage (NCBI taxonomy): Eukaryota > Viridiplantae > Streptophyta > Magnoliopsida > Solanales > Solanaceae > Solanum > Solanum tuberosum. The sequence goes on from NW_006239556.1 coordinate 183,278, forward strand.
CTCTTCATCAACACACTTTAAACATCATGCTAGCATTGAGGATTTCATTACATAACCTTTCATAGCACAACTTCATAAACATATGCATCATAATCATCAATTCACTTCACATCTATTGCCTTCAAGGCCATGATCTCAACATGTATAGATAGACAAGAAGTAAAAACCGACCACCATAAGTGGACCAAACTACACAACATCAATTCTCATACTATAGACTAGAAGTTAGGTGAACTTACCAATTGTCCAAGCCATGATCACCATGGATCAATCCTCAACAATTCATAATCAATTGACATAGATAGCAATAGGAATCAACAATGTAATTCAATAACATAAACATAATCTAAGTACAATTTTATAAACAAAGGGATCAACCCATAACTTTGCCCATAAGGCCATAATTCTCAACTCATCAATATACTAACAATTCAACATGAATAAGTATAGATAATCATAGGAAACATCAATACAATTTAATCTAAACATAATTTCACTAATAGAGATCATATTAACAAAGACCCACATCATAGGCCAATTTTTGAGAATTTGGGGATCATGGGTTCTCCAAGAATTCCTTTGAAAATTATCTTAAAAACCTTATTTCCACATTAATTCAGCAATAGAATGATTTATAAAATGGTTTTACAAGGGACCCATGTTTAGATTGAAAATTTGGAATTTGGTCTTATCCATGTTTAGATTGAAAATTGGGAATTTTGGTCTTTGAATCACTTTTGAAAATCTTTTATAGAACTCCTTGAATGAGAGGTTATTCAAGAATCAAGATTCACCATGCCTTAATTATTGAAGACCCATGAAATTGAAGAAGAAATCAGTTGAAAACCCATTTTCTAGCTTGAGCTTCATCAAGGTCTTCAATGGGGTTTCTGAGAGAATCTATTTTGAGAGGGAATGGTCAATTTGAAGATGGGGTCTAATACTAGGTTTTGTGGTTTTAACCAACTTAAAATACCCTAAAATAGGTAGAATAACCATTTATAATAATTCCCCAAAGTACCTAAACCACCCCTCACTAAGTTGGACCTTTTAAACAAGTCAAACTTGAGATTTATTTTTGCAGATTTCGTCGGGTAACGAGTCCGCGACGCGGACTATAACTTTGGCCTATGGTTGAACTAGTCGGTGACGCAAACATGCACCCTCCATGAGCATTTTCAACAGCTTGTTTGGCCAAGGGTTGGGGTCCTCCTCGGGAACCCTTAGGGTGGTCCCGGGGAGTCGTACCCGAACGTTTTGACCCTGAAAACATTTATTAAGACACTAGGGTCACCTCCACTAATTTTAGACTCCAAAAACACATAAAAATATGAAAAACATACTAGAACACACCAACACGTAAATGACTAGTTTCTGAACGTCTTGGTCGTCCCTTGACGTTTGACTTCCAAACTCTTTAAAACTGACTAAAAAGGCTATTCTTCATTATTTTAACAAGTTATTAATGCATAAAACCCATGTGAGGCTCTACTTTACCCTACTTTATTTTGAGGGTTGTTACAAAGTCACAACCCTCATCAAGCTAAGGCAATCCCACAAGCCTTCCCATGGCCCGTGGTCATGACCATGAGCCGTGAAGTGGCTCATGAAGGAGAGACTTGGCTTGGCACCATTTTACGACTTACTTCCAAGCCAACCACGGGTGGCACTATGACTCGTGGTGGCCACCATGGGTCGTGAAGACCCTCGTGGTCTAGGAAAGCAGTAGGTAGGCCTAGTTCTTGGTACCCTAGGTTCCTAATCCATGGCCTACACCCAAAACCCTTAGCCATTGCCCTTAACTCTTGACATTAACCCGCATGTTTAGGATTAACCAATAATTTTCCGGGTTGTTATATGAATTCTCTTCTTAATGATTAAAGTTTTTCGCTGAGAGTCTAGCCAAGCCAAGTGTAACACCACAGAAATTCTATGACTTAAGTGAGAGCCTCACCTTGTGAATAATTACTTAAATATAGTTAAAATGATGTTTCTAAACCTAAATTAATGCAATTGACTTGGTTTGGAAGAGTAAAAGTCTAAACGTCAAGAAATGACCGCCACATCCGAAAACAAGAGAAGAATGTGTTCTAGTATGTCCTTAGGTTTTGGGCAGGTTTAGGAATGTCGTATGATGGTATAATCTTGTAAAAGGGATTAAATTAGGTAAATATATGTTTATATGGTCAAAACATTCAAATACGACATCCCGGGGCCACCCTAAGGGGGACCCGAGGAGGACCCAAACCTTGGCTAAGCAAGCCGCCAAGGCAGCTTGCAAATTGCACTTGGTGGGAATAGCTCCGCGTCGCGGACTAGCTCCCCCAAGGAGAAAAAAGTTTGTTCACGATGCGGTCGTGTCGCGGACTCTACTGTCTCAAAATTTAATTCCAAATATCATCAGGGACCAACTCCGCATCGCACAATTGTTCCGCGACGAAAATGCAGAAATTCAGAGATCGATTGTTACTTCATTAAATAGTCCAACTAAGTGAGGGGTATTTAGGGTACTTTAGGGGACGTGTATATAATGATTTTTAAGTCAATTTACCTCACTTTTATTACTCAAACACAAAACCCCAAAGATCAAAGCCTAATGTTCCTCCTTCTCTCTATTATCTTTCTCCTCAAGAACTCTACTCAACAAGATTGGAGCTTCAAGAAGAAGATCAACTGTCAAAGGTTTCAACTCGGATTTTCGTGGTTAATTCGTCAATAAGGTATAGTTTCTTATCACTCCTGAGATTCCTTTCCCCAAGAGGCCCCTTCAAGATGAATTTCAAAATCTCCAATTTCTAGGTTTCAATCCAAAAACGTGGGTCTTCTTTCTAAAGTGAAATTGATGTTATAAACTGAATTTGATTGATGTTATATGTACAATTATGGATGAATTTATGTTGTATTGGTGGTTTCTTGAAGAATTCCCCATGAGACCCATGTTTCCACTTGTTTTCCTACTTCTAACTCTAGTTTGTGTTGGATATTGATTGAAGTCTTTGAATTGAATGTGATGTTATGTAATTCATGTTTTTATGATGATTCTACCCTAGGTTATGTATAATTTCTATGAAATTAGGGTTGAGTCTTTGAATGAAGACTTGAAGGCTATGAAGGGAATATGTCAATTGCTTATATTGATGTTGATTATGTTATTACTTCATGAATTACCTGTTATTATGTATTGGTTGGTAATTGAAGTATGAATGTACCATGAAGGGCAAAAAGGTATGAAGGTTGGTTCTTCTTTGAACTCAAGTATGAAAGGTGAATTACTTAGATTGTAATGATGATATACCTAATATATTGTTGTGGTGTTGATGACCAAGTTTCCTCATCCTTAACCCTCTGCACTTGAATTAGCCATGGAGTATGTATGTATGTAACGGTATGATTGCTATATGATTGAAAGGTAGTTCTCATGATTGTAGTGTAATGTAAAGTGAAAGGTTTACTCACTTGCTAAGTGTCTCTAAAGTGAAAGAATTGTTACTCACTTATGAACACATACGAGCTATTATGGTAAGATGTCTACAAAAGAGTCTATTAAAGGCTAATGTGAACTTATGTGATGTATGGTATGATTGTTATATGATTGAAAGGTAGTTCTCATGATTATAGTTTAATGTAAAGTTAAAGGTTTACTCACTTGTTAGGTGTTTCTAAAGTGAAAGGATTGTTACTCACTTATGAACACATACAAGCTATTATGGTAAGATGTCTGCATAAGAGTCTAGTAAAGGCTAATGTGAACTTATGTGACGACTAAAGATGATTACAAATGGGAATTAGATGCTTAGCACCGAAAGGGCATGTAAATGAGATGGGGGTATCACGTTTAGTATGTCTGGCTCCCCACATAGTTTTCCTCATGTTTAGCAAGTCCAGATTGCCCACGGTATGTGTTTTCTCATGAGATAGAAACCCCCACGTTTACTAAGTTAGGGTTTCTAGAAGCAATCTCCTTTACCCTTAACTATGTGCCCACATAGGACTCTAGCTTAGTAGATCCACCTAGACAGCTATACACGTATGGTTACACCTTAGGCATGTGTTAACCCTTTCTTTTCGGTGTGGGAGTAAAACACCGGATTCCATGTAGCTCTCATGGTCTATGTCGGTTATTGCAATATTTCCCTAATGTAAAAGTAAATAAAGGTATGAAAGGTGTGAACTCTTACTAGGGCTTTCTTAAGCGTTTCTACATAGTGTAAGGGAGGGTATGGGACTTCTCTTGCACATTGCACTTGTGGGATCCTAATAAATGGTTGTAGTAGTGTTCTCTTATGATTATGATGATTATGATGATTATGATGATTATGACTTGTGCATGTTGAAGCTATATTATGTATGATTATTATGTATTTGGTAAGTTATGATGAAATATGATCTTATGACTATATGCATGAAATAGGTTGCTTAATATGAAACTTGGCTTTGAATAGGTTTATGAGGTTTTATTATTTGTAATGCACTAGTATTGTTTGGGTTGTCTACATGTTGGGATGATATTATGTAGGGTTTGGATTATGATGCTTACTTTGTGTGCATATTGGATATATTTGGTAAAAGGCATATTTTTACTAAATGTCCTTTTATGCATGTTTCAATGGTTTTTATTCATAGTAGTCATACTTAGTATGTGTGTTGTACTAACCCATATTTTCTCCCTTTTCCCCAACATTTAGGTTCGGGCCGTTGAGGATTCAAGCTTACTTCTCAAGACAGTTGAAATTTCTTCCCTCAAGTTGGTGAGTTCTCAAGTCTGAGGACAAGACCCTATGATCTAGCTTCTATGTTTAGATTTTTGCTTATGTCGAAAGACTTTGTTGTACTTTTCTATTTCAACACTTCTTATTGATGTTAGGGCTAAGTCCCATTTTCGATACTTCTATGTCTAGATGGTGCATTGTGACGAAGTTATATTTTGATTTTCGTATATGAACTGAAGTTGAACTTCCAAAGTAAAAGTTTTAAATTTTCCATGATTTTATTCTATGATACATGTTATGATGAATGCTAAAGGCTTGTATAAGACCTCTTCGAGGTAGAATACGCCAGTGACGACTAGGGAGTGCTCTAGAGTCGTTACAAACTTGGTATCAGAGCATAAGGTCGAGAATAATGTAGGATTTATGTCACAAGATACCACGTCGAGTAGAGTCTTGTTCGTGGGTGTGAAGCGCGCCACACTTATGAATGAGAGGCTATGAGATGCTTAGGAACTTTCACTCTTTTGTTATTCCATAGTCGTGCCTAAGAGTCTTAACTCTATTTAGTCTTTTTCTTCTAATCCTTCTCTTCTACTTATAGGCAATGAATATAAGAAGGAACAATGAAAGGAGGGCTGGTGAGGAGAATGTGAATGAGGCGGTTCCCACTCAAGCTCCTCAAAACCCTCAAGTTCGTATTGAAGAAGGGGCTATGTCTAATGTTGAGATAAGGTCGGCTATGATTAATTTGACTCAAGTGTTGGCAACTCAAGTTGCTAGGGATGCTAGGGTACAAGTGAACCCCAATGCTAGAATTACCACTTCTAGGATAAGGGATTTCACAAGGATGAATCCCCCTACTTTCTTTGGCTCCAAAGTGGAAGAAGATCCACAAGGGTTCATTGATGAAGTGTTTAAGGTTCTAGAAGCTATGGGTGTGTCTTCTGAAGAAAAGGCGGAGTTAGCCGCCTATCAACACAAAGATGTGGCACAAGTGTGGTATGAACAATAAGTTGGGGAGACTTATTAGAAAGGGTTCGATAAGTTGGGCTACATTCAAGGCGGCTTTTGTTGTTAGGTTTTTCCTCTTGATACTAAGGGAGAGGAAAATGCAAGAATTTATCAACCTCCGTTAAGGGGGTATGAGTGTGAAGAAGTATGGCCTCAAGTTCACTCAATTGTCCAAGCATGCTCCTACTTTAGTGTCGGACTCTAGAGCTACAATGAACAAATTTGTTATGGGGGTGTCCGATCTTGTGGTGAATGAATGTAGGTCGGCTATGCTAATCCCAAGCATGAACATTTCTCGTCTTATGGTTCATGTCGAACAAATTGAGGAGCAAAAGCTTAAGCAAGTTGGTAGAGAATTGAAGAGGTCAAGGGCCGATGATGGAAATTCTTCTAAGGTTAGGTTTTAGATCCAAGAAAATCCAAAGTTCAAAAAGAGGTTTTCCAACCAAGGTCCTGCTAACACTCCAAGGGTCAACAAAGGTAAAGTGTCTACACCGAAGCCTCAAGAAGCAAAAGGTGGTGGTCCTTATATTGAGAAGCGTATTTGTACAAAGTGTGGTCGAAAACATGAAGGCAAGTGCCTAGTTGGCATGGGTAATTGCTATGGTTGTGGTAAGAGCGCCACATGAGGAGGGACTGCCCTATGCTAAAATCTTAAGGAAGAGAAAATGCTCAAGCACAAGCAAGTGGCCCAAATCCCGATGCTCCTAAGAAGAATCACTTCTATGTTCTCCAATCCCGAGGTGATCAAGAGAGCTCTCCGGATATTGTCACCAGTATGCTACAAGTATTTTCAATTAATGTTTTTGCATTGTTGGATCCCGATGCCACTTTTTCTTTTGTAACCCCTTTAGTGGCTATGAAGTTTAATATGCTTCTCGACCCTTTTCGGTTTCTACCCCGGTGGGTGATTCCATAGTTGCTAAAAGAGTTTATAGGGGTTGTCCCATATCATTGCCCAATAAAGTCATTTTGGTTGATTTGGTGGAACTTGATATGTTACACTTTGATGTTATATTGGGGATGGATTGTCTTCATGCTTGTTTTGCGTCCATAGATTGTAGGACGCGAATTGTGAAGTTTCAATTTCCTAATGAACCCATTTTAGAATGGAAGGGAAGAAATTTTGTTCCTAGGGGAAGGATCATTTCATGTCTAAAAGCTTGTTAGTTGATTTTTAAGGGTTGTCTCTATCATATTGTGAGGGTCAAGTATCTTGAGTTCGAGATTCCTCCTTTGTAGTCGGTCCCTGTAGTGAAGGATTTTCTAGAAGTCATTCCCGATGACTTACATGGAATTCCTCCCGAATGGGAAATAGATTTCGGCATAGGTTTATTGCCGGATACACAACCCATTTCAATCCCTCCTTACCGGATGTCCCTAACAGAGTTGAAGGAATTAAAAGCTCAACTCAAAGATTTGTTGGATAAGGGTTTCATCCAACCTAGTATATCTCCTTGGGGTGCATCAGTGTTATTTGTGAAGAAGAAGGATGGATCTCTTCGTATGTGTATTGATTACCGATAATTAAATAAGGTGACCATTAAGAACAAGTATCCACATCCTAGGAATGATGACTTATTTGATCAACTTCAAGGAGCGAGTTACTTTTCAAAAATTGATTTGAGGTCAGGTTATCACCAACTTAGGGAGAGAGGTGTTGATGTTCCGAAAATAGCCTTTCGAAGAAGATATGGTCATTTTGAGTTCTTAGTGATGTCTTTTGGTCTTACAAATGCCCCGGCGGCTTTCATGGACCTTATGAATCCTGTGTTTAGAAATTTTCTAGACTTATTTCTTATTTATCTTTATTGATGACATCTTGATATACTCTAAAAGTGAGGATGATCACATGAATCATTTGAGGATAGTATTGCAAGTCCTCAAAGATCACCAACTCTATGCTAAGTTTAGCAAGTGCGAGTTTTGGCTAGGATCGGTTGCTTTCCTTCGTCACATTGTTTCTAGTGAGGGTATAGAAGTTGATCCAAAGAAAACTGATGCAGTCAAAAGTTTGCCTAGACCTTTGAATCCTTCCAACATCCGAAGCTTTTTGGGTTTGGCCGATTACTACCGGAGGTTTGTGGAGGGATTTTCATCTATTGCATCTCCATTAACGGCCTTAACTCAAAAGAAGTCCATGTTCGAATGGTCGAAATCTTGTGAAAAGAGCTTCCAAATGTTGAAAGATAAGCTCACCTCCGCTCCGGTTTTGACCTTACCAGAGGGCACCGAAGGGTTTGTAGTATATTGTGATGCTTCCAGAGTGGGTTTGGGTTGCGTCCTCGTGCAGCATGGTAAGGTTATAGATTATGCCTCGAGACAACTCAAGGTGCATAAGAAGAATAATCCAACTCATGACCTTGAGCTAGCGGCCGTAGTCTTTGCTTTAAAGATTTGGAGAACTATCTCTATCGGGTACATGTGGATGTGTTTATCGACCACAAGATTCTTTAATATGTTTCTACCCAAAAAGGATTGAATCTCCGACAAAAGAGGTGGTTGGAACTCTTAAAAAATTATGATATGAGTGTCCTTTACCACAACGGAAAGGCAAATGTGGTTGTGGATGCTTTGAGTAGTGTATTTATGGGTAGTGTGTCACATGTGGAAGAAGAGAAAAGGGAGTTAGACCGTGATGTACACAGACTAGCTCGGTTGGGTGTCCGACTTGAAGATTCTCTTAAAGGATGTGTCATGGTATGTCATAATTCCAAGTCATCGATTGTTGTTGATGTGAAGTCTAAGCAACATGTTGACCCTATTTAGATGGAACTAAAAGAGTCGGTTCTCAACAAAGCAATAGAAACTTTCTCTCAAGCAGAAGATGGGGTGCTTAGGCACCAAGAGAGATTATGTGTGCCGGATGTGGATGGCCTAAGAGAGACAATCTTAGAGGAGGCCCAAGGGTCCCGATACTCCATCCATCCGGGAGCCACCAAAATGTATCGCGACTTACGTGAGATTTATTGGTGGAACGGAATGAAAAGAGACATAGCAAATTTTGTGGCTAGGTTCTCAAACTCCCAACAAATCAAAGCCGAGCACCAACGATCGGGGGGTCGAACTCAAGATATTGACATCCCCTCTTGGAAGTGGGAAGAGATCAATATGGACTTCGTGGTAGGTTTTCCTCGAACCCGTAGGCAACATGACTCCATTTGGGTCATTGTGGATAGATTGACTAAATCAGCCCATTTCTTTCTTGTCAAGGTTTCTTATTCGGCGGAAGATTATGCTAAGTTGTACATTAAGGATATTGTGAAATTGTATAGGGCCCCGTTGTCGATTTTCTCGGATAGAGATTCCCAATTTACTTCCCATTTTTGGAGGTCTTTCCGAAGTGTGTTTGGTACTCAAGTGAAACTTAGTACCGCATTTCACCTTCAAACGAATGGTCAATCGGAACGCACCATCCAAACCTTAGAGGACATGTGTCATTGACTTCAAAGGTAATTTGGATGACCACCTACCTTTGATAGAATTTTCCTACAACAATATCTACCACTCGAGTATTGCTATGGCACCCTTTGATGTACTTTTTGGTAGAAAGTGTCGATCTCCGGTTGGGTGGTTTGCAGTGAGTGAATTTGCTCTTCTTGGTCCCGAGGTAGTCTATGAGGCTAAGGAAAAAGTTTGACTTATAAGGGATAGGTTGAAAATGGCTCATAGTCGGCAAAAGTCTTATGCCGATAATAGAAAGAGGGATCTTGAATTCGAAGTAGGTGATTGGGTCTACTTGAAAATCTCACCGATGAAAGGGGTGATGAGGTTTGGTAAGAAAGGGAAGGTTAGCCCCCGGTATGTTGGACCTTATGAAATCATGAAGCATGTCGGAAAGGTCACTTATGAGTTGAAATTTCCCATCGAATTGGCCCCGATTTACTCGGTATTCCATATTTCTATGTTAAAAAAGTATATAGGTGACCCGGTGTCCATTCTCCCTCTAGAAGGTTTAGGGGTGAATGAGAACCTTTCTTATGAAAGAGGTTTTGGTCGAAATCTTAGATCGTCAAGTTAAGAAGTTGAGAAATAAAGAGGTGGCCTCCGTAAAAGTCCTATAAAGAAACCACCTAGTTGAGGGTGCAACATGGGAGGCTGAGGCCGGCATCAAGTCCCGCTACCCTCATCTTTTTCCTCCTACTACTAGCCAAAATTGAGGTTAGTAGTCTCTCTTAATTAGGTATAAATTGAAAATCATGTGTGTTGATGATTATGACATGATTTCCCTGTATGTGCATATTTTTGTGAAAATTCATGCTTAAGTTGTATTTTGAGTTTTCATGAATTTTGTTTCTCATGGTTGAAATTGCACCCATAGATGTTGTGTGATGTTGTCTTCGTGAGAGTTTTAATGAGTATGCTTGATGTTGTCTTGTGAAAAAGTGTCTTGTTGATTGCTTAATATATATGTTGATGCTCATTGAATATGGAGAAGATAGTTCCTCCTATACTTATGTGAAGTAAAGAGTTTTGAGCATAGTGATGTTGCGGATTAAATTCCTATATGATCTGATGATATGATGTTGTTGATGTGCCTGGTTGTTGTGCTGCTAGTTTGAGTCATTGTCTCCCTAGAAAGAAGTCCAAGTGACATTCGTGGACGAATGTTCCTAAGGGGGGAATATTGAACACCCCAGAAATTCTATGACTTATGTTAGAGCCTCACCTTGTGAATAATGACTTAAAAATAGTTAAAATGATGTTTCTAAACCTAAATTAATGCAATTGACTTGGTTTGGAAGAGTAAAAGTACTAAATGTCAAGAAACAACCACGACGTCTGGAAACTAGAGAAGAATGTGTTCTAGTGTGTCCTTAGGTTTTGGGCAGGGTTTGGGAGTGTCGTATGATTGTATATTAATTGAAAAAAGGTTTAAATTAAGGTAAATATATGTTTATAGGGTCAAAACGTTCGAATACGACGCCCCAACGCCACCCTAAGGGGACCCGAGGAGGACCCCATCCTTGGCCAAGCAAGCTGCCAAGGCAGCTTGCAAATTGCACTTGCTGGGAATAGCTCTGCGTTGCGGACTAGCTCACCCCAAGGAGCAAAAATTTTGTTCGCGATCGTGTCGCGAACTCTACTTTCTCAAAATTTAATTCCGAATATCTTCAGGGGTATTTAGGCTACTTTAGGGGATATGTATATAATGATTTTTAAGTCAATTTACCTCACTTTTATCACTCAAACACAAAACTCCAAAGATCAAAACCTAAAGTTCCTTCTTCTTCTACACTCTCTCTCCTCAAGAACTCCATTGAAGAAGATTGGAGCTTCAAGAAGAAGACCAACTCTCCAAGGTTTCAACTCAGATTTTCGTGGTTAATTCGTCAATAAGGTATGGTTGCTTATCATTCTTGGGATTCCTTTCCCCAAGAGGCCCCTTTAAGATGAATTTCAAAATCTCCAATTTCTAGGTTTCAATCCAAAAACGTGGGACTTCTTTCTAAAGTAAAATTAATGTTATAAACTGTCTTTGATTGATGTTATATGAACAATTATGGAAGAATTTATATTGTATTAGTGGTTTCTTGAAGAATTCCCCATGAGACCCATATTTCCCCTTCTTTTCCTATTTCTAACCCTAGTTTGTGTTGGATATTGATCGAAGGCTATGAATTGAATGTGATGTTATGTAATTCATATTTTTATGATGATTCTACCCTAGGTTATGTATAATTTTTATGAAATTAGGGTTGAGTCATTGAATGATGCCTTGAAGGCTATGAAGGGAATATGTCAATTGCTTATATTGATGTTTATTATGTTATTACTTCATGAATTACCTTGTATTATGTATTGGTTGGTAATTGAAGTATGAATGTCCCATGAAGGGCAACAAGGTATGGAGGTTCGTTCTTCTTTGAACTCAAGTATGAAAGGTGAATTACTTAGATTGTAATGATGATATACCTAATATGTTGTTGTGGTGTTGATGACCTAGTTTCCTTATCCTTAACCCTATACACTTGAATTAGCTATGAAGTATGTATATATGTTATGGTATGATTGCTATATGATTCAAAGGTAGTTCGCATGATTATAGTGCAATGTAAAGTGAAAGGTTTACTCACTTGTTAACTATTTCTAAAGTGAAAGGATTGTTACTCAGTTATGAACACGTATGAGCTATTATGGTAAGATGTCTACATAAGAGTCTAGTAAAGGCTAATGTGAACTTATGTGACGACTAAAGATGATTACAAAAGGGAATTAGATGCTTAGCACCGAAAGGGCATATAAATGAGTTGGGGTCTCACGTTTAGTAAGTCCGGCTCCCCACATTTAGCAAGTCCGGATTACCCACAGAATTTGTTGTCTCATGAGATGGAAACCCCCACGTTAAGTAAGTTAGGGTTTCTAGAAGCAATCTCATTGACCCTTAACTATGTGCCCACATAGGACTCTAGCTTAGTGGATCGACCTAGATAGCTATATACAAATGGTTACACCATAGGCAAGTGTTAACCCTCTATTTTCGGTGTGGGAGTAGAACACTGGATTCCAAGTAGCTCCCATGGTCTATGTCAGTTACTGCAATATTTCCCTAATGTAAAAGTAAATAAAGGTATGAAAGGTGTGAACTCTTAATAGGGCTTTCTTAAGGGTTTCTACATAGTGTAAGGGAGGGTACGAGACTTCTCTTGCACATTGCACTTGTGGGATCCTAAGAAATGGTTGTAGTAGTTTTCTCTTATGATTATGATGATTATGACTTATGTATGTTGAAGCTATATTATGTATGATCATTATGAATATGGTAAGTTATAATGAATATGATCTTATGAGTTTATGCATGAAGTAGGTTTCTTAATGTGATACTTGGCTTTGAATAGGGTTATGGGGTTCTATACTTTGCATTGCACTAGTATTGCTTGGGTTGTCTACATGTTGGGATGATATTATGTTGGGTTTGGATTATGATGCTTACTTTGTGTGCATATTGGATTTACTTGGTATAAAGCATGTTTTAACTAAATGTCCTTTTATGCATGTTTCAATGGTTTTTATGCATAGTAGTCATACTTATGACGTGTGTTGTACTAACCTATATTTTGTCCCTTTTCCCCAACATTTAGGTTCGGGCCGTTGAGGATTCAAGCTTACTTCTCAAGACACTTGGAGTTGCTTCCCCCAATTTGGTGAATCCTCAAGTCTGAGGACAAGACCCTATGATCTATTTTTTATGTTTAGTTCTTTGCTTATATTGAAAGACTTTGTTGTACTTTCCTATTTCAATACTTCTTATTGATGTAAGGGCTAAGTCCCATTTTCGATACTTCTATGTCTAGATGGTGCAGTGTGATAAAGTTAGATTCTGTTTTTCGTATATGAAGTGAAATTGAACTTCCAAAGTAAAAGTTTTAAATTTTACGTGATTTTATTCTATGATACATGTTATAATGAATGCTAAGGGCTTGTAGAAGACTTCTTCGAGGTCGAATACACCGGTAACAACTAGGAGGTTCTCTCGGGTCGTTACACCAAGGGTTTGCTTGGGGCAAGTAATGGATCTCCAGTGCCAATCCCGTCTAGGGTGTTGGCTCGGGGCATGAAAAACATGCTATCAGAGCACATAGTTAAAGAGTCCTAGGGAGTCTATGAATAATGAAGCCGTGTCAGTAAAGTCCTAGTTATCGATGTGAACTACACCACATCTATAATTCGGAGGCTGCGACATTAAGGAACATCCTCACTTCGATCACATTCAATTTCGTGTGATAGAGTTAATATCAATGAAGTTTATTTCTAACTAGTGCTTGCGCGTGTCTTTCAGTTGATCATGCCTCCACGAAGAGCTGTCTGAGGTCGTCCTTCTAGGAGGAACGTTGAGGAGAAAGGGGTACCTAATGCACCAAAAGTGCAACCCCAAAGAGAGGTCAGCAATGCTGAATTTTTGGGAAGCAATCTGAATGCTAAGTCAAGTTGTGACCAACCAAGTTGGGAAACAAAAAGGGACTCTACAGGAAGAGGTTGATACTTCGAGGATTCGCAAATTCTTGAGGATGAATCCTCCAAGCTTCACTAGTTCAAGCACTACTGAGTATTCGGAATGTTTTGTTGAGGAACTGAAAAAGGTATTTGAGGTTTTGCACGTTGTCGATGCTGAGCGAGTGGAACTAGTTGCATATCAACTGAAGAATGTTACTTGGACTTGGTTTGACCGGTGGAAGAAGGGTAGGGCTAAGGATGCACCGATTTTGAGTTGGGCTATGTTTGAGGAGGCTTTCTTGGGGTATTTCTTTCCCTGGGAACTAAGAGAAGCCAAGGTATGGGAATACCTTACCTATAAGCAGGATTCACTAAGTGTTCATGAGTATAGCTTGAAATTCACCCAAATTTCCCGATATGGTCCGGTGATGGTTGCTAATATTATGAGCAGGATGAGGCTATTTGTTGCTGGGTTGTTCTGTCTGTCAAGCAAAGAGGGAAAGACAACTATATTAATAGGGGACATGGATAAATCAAGGTTGATGGTTTATGTGCAACGGGTTGAGGAAGAGAATTTGAGAGATAGGGAAGAGTTTAGATACAATAAAGCTAAGACAGGGAATGAGTCTGGGCAGCAAAGGAGTAATCTGAACCGTTCTTCCTTTTAACAAAATCATAAGGGACCTGCTCCATCATCTGCTAGTGCACCTGCACCAAGGAACAAAAGTGATTACAATAGTCAGAATTCGCAGAACTTCAGAGCTAGACCTGCTCAGTCACAGGGTAGTGTGGCACAAGGACGTAAAATGGCTCCTACATGTGCTAAGTGTAGTAGGAACTACCCAAGTAAGTGTCGCGATGGCTCCATCGCTTATTTCAAGTGTGGTCAAGAGGGTCACTTCATGAAAGAGTTCCATAAGAACTGGCAAGGCAATGGGAATCAGGGCAATAGAGCCCAATATTCATAAGTTGCTCCACCAGACAGAACTTCATCTAGAGGAGCTACTTCAGAGGCAGGCGGAGGAGCAAACCGTCTATATGTTATTCCAAGTCGTCAAGAGCAAGATAAATCTCTAGATGTTGTCACTAGTATGTTCAAAGTCCTTACTCCTAATGTGTATGATTTGCTAGACCCAGGAGCGAGTTTATCTTTTGTGACTCCTTATGTTGCAATGAAATTTGATGTTCTTCCTGAGAAACTTTGTGAGCCCTTTTGTGTTTCTACACTTGTTGGGAAGTCTATTCTAGCTGAGCGAGTCTATAGTGATTGTACCATTTCCGTTAATCACAAGAGCACCATGGCTGATTTAGTTGAGTTAGAAATGGTAGATTTTGATGTCATTCTTGGTAAGGACTGGCTTCATGCATGTTATGCCTCCATTGATTGTAGGACTCAAGTTGTCATGTTCTAGTTTCCTAATGACCCAGTCTTTCAGTGGAGGAGTAGTTCAGCAGTGACTAAGGGTCGTTTTATTTTGTACCTGAAGGCAAGAAATTTAGTCTCCAAGGTGTGTGTCCATCACTTAATCCGAGTTAGTGATTCTAGTGTTGAGACACCTCCTATTGAGTTAGTTCCAGTTGTGAGTGAGATTAAAGAAGTCTTTCCTGATGATCTACCTAGAGTCCCTCCTGAGAGAGACATAGACTTTGTTATAAATGTCATTCTTGATACTCGTCCTATCTGTATTCCGCCATATAGAATGGCTCCAGCAAACTTGAAGGAGCTAAAAGATCAGTTGAAAGATCTCCTTGATAAGGGTTTTATTCGACCAAGTGTCTCACCTTGGGGCGCACCAGTCTTATTTGCGAGGAGTAATGATAGTTCCCTTAGGATGTGTATAGATTACTGCAAGTTGAACAAGGTTACTATCAAGAATAAGTATCCTCTTTCTAGAATTGATGATTTTTTTTATCAGCTTCAGGGTGCTAATTCTTTTTCTAAGATAGACAGGAGATCATGCCACCATTAGTTAAGAGTAATTGAATGTGATATTCCAAAGACAGCAGTCAGGACCCGTTATGGTCATTATGAGTTGCTGGTCATGTTGTTCTATTTAACCAATGCGCCTGCAACGTTCATGAACCTTATGAATAGAGTATTCAAGACTTATTTATATATGTTTGTTATCGTGTTCATTGATGACATTCTAATCTATTAAAGAAATAAAGAAGATCATGCTAGCCATCTCAGAATAGTTCTGCAAACTCTAAGGATAAGGAGTTGTATGCTAAGTTCTCTAAATGTTAGTTTTGGCTTGAGTCTGTGGAATTCTTAGGCCACATTTTTCCGGTGATGGAATTAGAGTGGATACCTACAAAATAGAGGCAGTGAAGAATTGCCCTAGACCCACATATCCAACTGATATTAGGAGTTTCTTGGGTTTGGCTGGATATTATAGAAGGTTCGTAGAGGGGTTCTCATCCGTTTCTTCTCCTTTGATTAAGTTGACTCAGAAGACAGTTAAGTTTCAATGGTCTGAAGCTTATGAGAAAAGCTTTCAAGAATTGAAAAAGAGGTTTACTACTGCCCCAGTATTGACCTTACCGAAAGGTACTCAAAGTTTTATTGTGTATTGTGATGCGTCTAGAGTTGTTTTGGTTTGTGTGTTAATGCAGAATGACAAAGTTATAGCTTATGCCTCTAGAGAGTTGAAAGTTCATGAGAAGAATTATCTGACCCATGATCTAGAGTTAGCTGTCGTAGTATTTGCTTTGTAAATATGGCGTCATTATATGTATGGTGTTCATGTAGATGTGTTCACTGTTCACAAGAGTCTCCAGTATGTGTTTAGTTAGAAAGATCTTAATCTCAAACAGAGGAGGTAGTTAGAATTACTCAAGGATTATGACATTAGTATTTTTTATGACCCATGTAAGGCTAATGTTTTTGCTGAAGCCTTGAGCAGGTTTTCTATGGGAAGTACCGCCCATTTTGAGGAAGATAAGAAACATCTAGCAAGATATATGCATAGACTTGCACGATTAGGAGTTTTCCTAATGGATTCCATAGAAGGAGGAGTAGTGGTGATGAATGGGGCTGAATCGTCATTAGTGTTAGAAGTGAAAGAGAAGCAAGGCCAAGATCCCATATTGCTTGAATTGAAGGAAAATGTTCATAAGCAAAAAGTAATGGCTTTTGAACAAGGGGGAGATGGCATATTGACGTATCAAGGTAGGTTATGTGTACCAAGGGTGGATGAACTCTAAGAGAGGATCAAGGAGAAAGCTCATAGCTCCAGATATTGCATTCATCCAGGTTCCACAAAGATGTATCGTGACTTGATAAAAGTTTATTGGTGGAGTAGTATGAAGAAGGGAATTGCAGAAAGGGAACTGTATCTTCAAGAGTCAATTAGACTTCATGGGGTTCCGGTTTCATTATTTCATATAAAGGTGCCCAATTTACTGCACAGTTTTGGAAGTTATTCCAGAAAGGCTTAGGTTCAAAGGTGAACTTGAGCACTGATTTTCATCCTCTGACGGATGGTCAAGAAGAGGGTACTATTCATACCTTAGAAGATAGGTTGAGAGCTTGTATGATTGATTTTAAAGGTAATTGGGATGATCACCTACCTCTTTTTGAGTTTGCTTAAAACAATAGTTACCACTCTAGCATCCAGATGGCTCCATATGAAGATCTTTATGGGAGAAGATGCAGATCTCCAATTGGATGGTTTTAGGTTGGTGAAGCTGGGTTGATAGGACCAGACTTAGTTCATCAAGCTATGGAGACAGTGAAAGTTATTCAAGAGAAGTTGAAAACAATGCAGAGTTGTCAGAAATCCTACACTGATGTTCGGAGGAGGGAGTAAGAGTTTGAAGTAGATGATTTGGTATACTTGATAGTTTCACCCATGAAGGGTGTTATGAGATTTGGTAAGAAGGGGTAGCTTAGTCCCCAGTATGTTGGTCCTTACATAATATCCAAGAGGATTGTAAATGAAGCTTATGAGTTAGAGCTGCCACAAGAGTTAGCAGTGGTTCATCCGGTATTTCATATTTCCATGTTGAAAAAGTGCATGGGAGATTCTTCACTTATCATACCAACTGAAGATATTGGTTGTGGCCTTGAAGGTCCTCTAATGTATCTCCGTAATAGGAATGCGGGCAACATCGACCTCCATCCCAGCAACTAAAGTGGTAACCATAACTTTTCGGTCCCACGTAAGTACATTTTCTGCCTGAGTCGGGGACACACGGTTCCACACCAGCAACCAGAAGAATTTGGCCACAAAAGTTAGGGTGGCCTTCTTGATACCCAAGCACGGGGTGCTAAACACTCGGCACGCTCTCCGTCTGTAGCAAGATGACGGACTAACCAGCGCAAAAGGGTCTCTCTCTGATCGGCATTCCTCTTAAATGCCCCACTCCTAAACATATCCATGCGATATTCAAACTTGGCCATGTTGATAGAAAGAATGTGGCTTGAACCGTAGAGGAACCTGCATAGACTGGTCTATGATATGTCAACAGAAAACCCGCGCACTAGTGTAGCCGTGAGTAGATGTTGGGCAGTGGACTTGGCCCGTCTGTCAATCGATCCTTCGAGGGTGGCGGTGTAGAAAGCATAGAACTCCCTAACTATCTTATCACTGAAAGACCCTGGGCTACAGGACATCCAATCATACCTATGCCTCCGGAAGAGAGTGTGGATGTCGAGCGCGGTATGGATGTTGCCTGTGAGAACCCAGCACTCCTCGGTGACTAGTCGATCCATCTTGTCCTACTCAGTTAGCATGCGAGAAACTCTGTATAAGCTTAATTAGTACCAAAAGAAGCAAATAACACACTCTTCCTGGGCAGTAGCTGAACAAGCGACCCACGGTGGGTACCTACGGTCCGTAGGTCCCCTCCGTAGGTCATAGAACACAAAAGTTGTGTCTTTGATGTGAATCACATATATGTAGAACAGTCCGTCGATGGAACGATGGACCGTAGTCCACCTCCGTGGTTCGACACTTAGGTGGTTATTTCATGTGTAACAGACCCACATACCCGACCTACGCTCCGTGGACGGGGTCTCGTGGGTTAGATCTGTGCTATGTTTTAGACAAATTTCTTATGTGTCATTTCTTTCAACTTATACAACATACTAGGCCTACACATGCATTTCAACAAGTTATTAGGTAGTTAATCATCCTTAGGTTTCCATTTTAACACGAATTTACAAATTATCATACCAAACCCTATGAACCCTAAGTCAAAGCTTCCAATTCGGCCTATTACTTGAGATATTTTGGTTAAAATGAACAACACACTCACATTCGATCGTACCAAGGGTGTTTCTAACTATATTTTATCATGCAATTTGATAAGAAAAAGCCCCTAAAGTCAAGATCCACTTCGTGACTTCACGAATTGAACAATGAACAATGAAATTCAGAATTAGAGTGAAAACGTGTTACCTTACAAGTAAGCAAAATGGTGTGTGTGTGATAGCAATGAACTCCTTAGACCTTTTATTAACCTTTTGACACCGAACCCGGACCGAGAGATCTTTTGCAAGGGGAGAATGTGATGATTTTTGAGAGAAAATAAGGGAATTATGGGAGATGAGAGGATATGTATGGGAGAGAAGCATGATTTGGGGAGCTAATGAGGGAGTTTTGGGATTTGGAGGGGCTAGAAACGGTTAACAGGGAATATGGGTAGTGGGGGATGAATTTAAAATTGAGGGGTTTTTATTAAAAGGGGTTCCGGGTCGAGTCAGTAGAACCCTAGGTTTGCACCGACGATACCCCGTCTATGGGCCATAGGTTGACTTACGGACCATAGGTCCAGTCAGTAGGTCACTCTAACACTTAGACTTTTGGCGGACTTACTTAGGGGTCTACGAACACCATTCACTGTCCGTGGATGGACCCACAGACAGTCGATGGGGTCCGTAGACCTCTGCACAACCTATTTTGTGCAAATTCATTTGTTCATCCCTGCACATGTAGCAACCATGATGTCTTTCTTTTTACATTTTCTTGACACTTTTTAGACACGGACCCTATTCTATATCTAGCCAACACTAATACAAAAATAAAACACATATCTAAAGAATTACATAAATTAAAATAAAAGAATAAAACTCCTATAACGAAAAGAAAAACCTAGAGTTGGCTAGATTGTACATTTTGGGTTGCCTCCATAGCAGATCTTGATTTAACGTCACGGTATGACGCAAACCTCTTTAGTGACTATGAATGGCCTGGTCCACTTGTACTTGAGCTTGCCCGGAAAGAAGCGCAACCTTGAGTTGAATAGAAGCACTAGATCACCTACAACAAATTCATCATTTTCAATCTTTTGATCATGATACTTCTTCATCTTCTCCTTGTACAAGGCTGAACTTTCATTAGATTTTAAGTGAAACTTATCAAGCTCATTCATGTCATTCATTCTTTGACTCGATCCAGCACCCCAATCCAAATTCAACTTCTTTAGCACCTACATAGCCTTATGCTCTAGCTCTATTGGCAAATGGCAAGACTTCCCATATACAAATTTGTAGGGGGAAATATCTATGGGAGTCTTGAATGCGGTGCGATAGGCCCATAAACCATCACCAAGCCTCACTGACCAATCAGTTCGGTTTGCATTCACAGTCTTACCAAGGATTTGCTTTATCTCTCTGTTGGACAGTTCCACTTGCCACTAAACTGCGGATGCTAAGGAGAGGCAACATTGTGCGGATTCCGTATTTCTCTAGCAATACCTTGAACAACTTATTACAAAAGTGGGAACCTCCATCGCTGATAATCGCCCTAGGTGTACCAAATCTAGATAAAATATTATTTTTCAGGAATGAGGTGACACTTTTATCTTCATTGTTTGAAAGAGCAATTGCTTCCAGCCATTTCGACATATAATCAACCGTAACAAGAATATACTTTATGACATGTTAACTCACAAATGGACCCATTAAAAAAATGGCCCATACAATAATCAACTCTTTTCATAGGTAACTTTTGCCTATTTGAAATTCCTACTTGTCTTTGGCAATGATCACAAGACTTGGCGAATTCATGAACATCTTTGTGGATGGTAGGCCAGTAATACTAAGATTGTAAAATTTTATGGGCAGTCCAAATACCACTATGATGCCCATCAACACATGAAGGGTGACACGCCTCTAGTATAGTAATCATATAAACCTCGGGCACACAATGACTAATTATCCCATCAGCACAAATACAGAACAAATAAGGCTCATCCCAAAAGAACTTTTTCATATCATGCATAAACTTTTTCCTTTGGTGAAACGACAAATTCGATGGAACCAGATCACTTGCCAAGTAGTTAGCAAAGTCTACGAACCAAGGAATAAGATCATGAGAAGCAGCCAATACCTGTTCGTCTGGAAAAACATCATTGATTTTAGCCTCATCTCCTAGCTTGAGCATCGCTTCCTCCTCTAATCTGGATAAATGATCAACATCTTGATTTTCAGTCCTTTTTCTGTCTTTCACCTCAAAATCGAACTCTTGCAGCAATAACACCCACCTAATTAACCTTGGTTTTGCATCCTTTTGAGCCATCAGATACCTCAATGCAGAATGGTCAGTATGCATTATGACCATAGTACCAAGCAGGTAGGATCGAAATTTCTCGAATGCAGAAACCACAGCAAGAAGTTATTATTCAATAACTGTATAGTTCTTTTGAGCCACATTTAGAGCTTTGCTGGCATAGTAAATAGGATGAAGAATCTTCTCTCGCCTCTTTCCCAATACCACACCAAGCACCACTACACTCGCATCACACATCACTTCAAATGGTTGCCCCCAATCCGGTGAAATAATGATAGGTGCGGAGACTAACTTTTCTTTCAACTCTCCAAATGCTCTCAGACAAGCATCATAAAAATCAAACTTACACTCCTTTTCAAGAAATTTGCATAATGAGTGTGCATTTTTGGAGAAATACTTGATAAATCTCCTATAAAAACCTGCATGCCCAAGAAAACTTCTAACACCTTTAAATGAGATACGTGGTGAAAGATTTTCGATACCTCAACTTTAGCTCTATCAACCTCAATACCCTTCTCAGAAATCCGATGGCCCAGAACTATCCCCTCTTTCACCATGAAGTGGAAATTTTCCAAATTGAGCACAATATTGCACTCTTCAAATCGGTTAAGTACCTCGGCCAAATGATCCAAACAACTATCAAATGAGTCACCTACTACAGAGAAAATATCCATAAATACCTCAATAGTGTCCTCCACCATATTAGAAAATGTCGACATAATGCAACGTTGGAAGGTCACTGAAGCATTACACAACCCAAATGTCATCCGTTTGAAGGTGAAAGTCCCATAAGGGCAAGTTAAGGTGGTCTTCTCTTGGTATTTCAGAGCTATGGAGATCTGATTGTAGCCGAATAACCATTAACAAAGAAATACCAATCCTTACCAGCAAGGCGATCCAATATCTGATCCACGAACGACATAGGGAAGTGGTCCTTTTCTGTCCCAGTATTTAATTTTCGGTAATCGATGCATACTCTCCATCCAGTAACTAGACGCATCGGAACAAGCTCGTTTTTCGCATTAGGTACCACTGTAATCCCACCTCTCTTGGGCACACACTGAACAAGACAAACTCAACTACTATCTGCAATGGGATAAATGACTCCAGCTCGTTTTTCACTACCTTTTGCATAGGCAGATTTAGTCTCTTTTTGTGCTCAATACTAGGCTTGTGATTCGGCATGAGTTGGATTTTATGAGAAAAAATGCTAGGAGAAATCCCAATAATATCTGCAATAGTCCCCCCAATAGCCCTCTTGAACTTCTTCAACACAGAAACCAAAGCCTCAACTTGTTCCGCATTCAAATCGGCCGCAAGGATGATCGGTAAGTACCATCTCACCCAAGAATACATACCTCAAATGTGATGGTAGAGCCTTAAGATCCAATTTTGGTGCCTCTTCAATAGATGGATTTGCGGGTGGAGAGTCGTGATTCTTCATATCTAACTCTAATTTATTCGATTTGGAATGGAATTCGAACCTATAAAGTGCGGCAACTAACTCATCATAGTCTTCAATGCCATCACCCTCAAAATTTATCATTACCGCTGCAAGTCCCTCAACACCCAACCTCTCTTTAATAGACAGATCAGAACCTCGCTCCACAATATGATTCACCACTGACACTAACTTGAGATCATTTTCCTGCTTCATGGACCTACAGTTATTAAAAGTTACCTCTTCACTATTCAATCGGAAATTCATCTGCCCTTTCTCCATATCAATTAAGGCGCACCCAATAGCAAGGAATGGTCTCCCTAGGATGATGGGAACAATAAAATCAACCTCACAATCGAGTATCACAAAATCCACGAGAAAAATAAATGTTTCCACTTTCACAAGTATATCTTGGGGAATACCAATAGGCTTCTTCACAGTCCTATCAGCCATAAGTAATCGCATCGCAATCAGTGTTTGAGTTCCTAAACCCAACTTCTTCTTAATTGACAATGGCATCAGATTAATGCTCGCACCCAAATCTCACAACGCCTTCGCAAAATGCAACAACCCGATGGTACAAGGAATAGTGAAAGCACCAGGATCCTCTTTCGTCTATACAAGCGACCTACAAGTAATATCACTGCAATGTTGCAACCTATCGTCATCTTCAAAATTGAAGGCCCTCTTCTTAGTCACCAAATCATTCATAAATTTCACATACCCATACATTTGCTCCATAGCCTCTATCAATGTGTTCCATTGATAGAAAGATGTTTCAACATAGTAATAAACCTGTGGTATTTCCCTTCTTCATTCTTCTTAACCATCCTCTATGGGAATGGAGGTGGAGGTCTAGGCATGGGGACAACTTTTTGTGTTATCTCCGCTTCCTTGTTTGTAGCATTCTTAGACTCTCCAGTAACCTCAATCTTATCATCATCATATTCAACCAAAATTTCAACCTTAGACGACATAGGTGGATCAATGATCTATTTATCCCTTCGAGTAGTGACTTCCTTACAATGCCTATCATTCTTTGGATTTTGGATGGTGTTTCTAGGAAGTGTGCATGGCTGATGTGGGTTTACGTAGAGGACAACTGATTAATCTTGCTTTATCGACAATCCATGGGCATCAACCTTTTGAGCGATTCTAGACAAGTTGTTTCGCATCTCTTTCACATTCTCATCAGTCAAGTCAAACCTCTTCATCATCTTCTGCATCATATCATCAATCTGTGACATACTACCTCTAGCTTCCTTATTACAAGATTCCCAATTCGTAGGTGGAACTTAAGGCCCAACTCTCTCATTTATGTTGCCGTAGTTGTTCCGGCTGTAGTTGTTGTCGCGATTGTAGTTTCCATCCCAGACATATTGACCCTCTCGATTATAGTTACCATAGTTCTGACATTGGTTTCCTTGACCTTGGCTCCAATTATCGGCATTAGAACCTTGTGTGTTGGTTCGAAAACTCCCCGTCTGATCATTTACCAAGTAAGCATCCTCCTTATAGTAGCATTCCTCACCTGCTGGTGGTGGAGTCCTAGTAAATTTATTTACCGCATTTACCTTTTCTGGACCTCCACTTACATGATTCAATACCAACCCAAGTTATGTCATTATCTGAGTTATTTCCTCATGAATGTCATCGATAGATTGACTAGGTGTAGATTGAATAGCAAAAGTTCTTCTTCCAGTGTCTGACTTTCGAGTGCTCCATATTTTATTGTTTCGGGAAATCTTCTCCAGTTTCTCAGCGATCTCCTAAAAAGTGCACTCACCATATGATCCTCCAGCGATAGTATCAAGCACAGCCTTACCATTGTCATTTTGACGTCTGTAGAAATACTACTTCAGCGACTCATCATCAATGTGGTGGTTCGAAACACTTCTTATGAATGTAGTGAACATGTCCCATAAACAACTCACAGACTCCCAGGTAGTGCCACGAAGTTGTTGAGTTTATCTTTGTTATTCAGCCTATTTGATAATGGAAAGTACTTGACCATGAACATCCTGTGCAATTAGTCCCATGTATGAATCGAGTTGTACGAAAGCTCAGAAAACCGTATCACAGCATCACCGATCAATGATAGAGAGAAGACTCCCAACCCTATGAAGTTCATATCAAACTTTAGTCCCCCCACACAACTCTTACAAACACTCCTCAACTTCGCCATGTGCCCATGCGGATCTTCCGAAGCCATACCAGAAAATAACACCCTCGCTGTAAGCATCTGCATCAAACTGCTAGTCACCACGAATGTATGCCCCGGAGGTAGAGGAGGGAGAAAAATGGGTCCTTCTGATTCGATAGTGTTGAATTTGACCTTGTAATTATCACGCAATCTTGGTTCTGGTGGATCCTGCACCCTCAATGCATCTCCCAGTAGATTACCAACATGATCCTGAGCATGCTCATTAACAACCCCAGGAGGCTACAACTCAACACCGTCACCTTGATTTCCTCCAATTGGATTACCTTGGACCCCTTGATTATTCATCTTTCCCAAAGTTTGGCTCAACTCATCTAACACTGTAGAAAATAGTAGGTTAAACTAGAGCCTAAACGTAAGGGTAAAAATCATAAATTGACTCCCCGTACATTAGAAGACCTTCTAGAGTTAAAATGAGGGTTATAACGGTCAAGGCGAAAGGGAAACTACCAAAGCAAAGGGGTCAAGCCAAAGTCAAAGGCCAAGGCTGCGCCTAGCTTGGAGCACACTACCCCACCTTCACGAGTAGAACCATGGATCGTGGTCTACACCAAGGCAAGTGAAGGTGGCTCGTGAACCTTCCTTGACCATGGAAAAATGGCTACCAAAAATCCTAGCTACTGCCTCAACATCACGGAAGGGACAACGGGTCGAGGAGCCCTTCGTGAAGATGCCTTGGGAAAAGTAGCTTGTGATAGAAAGTAGCCTAGCTACTGCCTTAAGGACCACGAGAGGGACCACGGCTCATGGATCCCCTCATGGGAATGCCTTGGGCAAGGCAGATTAAGGGACCAAGTTCCTAGCTACTGCCCCACCTTCATGAGTGGGACCACGGATCGTGGTCATCACCACGGCTCATGAAGGTGGCTCGTGGTGCCTGATGTTGTTACTTAAATGAAGGTTAGTCAAGTCATTTCCTTTTCAAGTCCAATTAAAGTGGGGTCATTTTGGGTATTTTTAGGGGTACTATATAAGTTTTTTTTAAGTCAATATTCCCTAAACTAAGTCATTATACTCAAACACCCAAAGCAAGCTAAAATTTCATCTTCCTCTCAATATTTCTCTCTCTAAAACCCAAAGAAGAAGAAGAATAGATGTGGAGCTAGGGTTTGACAAATTAAAAGTTTCTTCCTCAAATTTCTTGGAGATTCTTAAGAAAGGTATGGTGGCTTTTAATCTATGGGTAGTTTCCACCCATAGAGTCCCTTCAAAACTAAATTTCAAGCTTTCAAATTCTCCAAAAACCTAGGATTTCAATCTAAGTCATGGGTTCTCTTTCAAAATGCTTTCAATTGCTTATTTATGGTTGATTATGGTTGAATTGATGATTAATTGTTGATTTATGATAAAATCCCCCTAATAACCCATTAATTCCCCATATTGTTAAATTGTTAATTCATGATGTGGGTAGATTGATTATACAAGTATGTCAATTGATTATGTGTATGGTGATTGAGTTATTGAATCATTATATTCCCCTATCTAATGTAGAAATTCTAGATGTTTTGGTTGAGTTTGATTCATGTCCTTGAAAGGAAAATTATGTAGGTTGTACATGTTGATGAGAATTGTGTATGAGCTTATGATGCACTTAGATAGTGAAGATCCTATGACTATTGTGTACTTATGGTGTGGTTGCAAGATCATTCTCTCCATACCTTTACACATGACTATGCATGAAATGTCGATGAATATGATAATGTTGTTGTGTTGAGTGAAAGTTTATTCTCATGAACACACTATGAATATGATGTGAAAGGTTTACTCACATATTGATGACTCTAAGGTTGAAAGGACATTCTCACCTAATGAATCTATGAGCTATTATGATACAATGTTGGTTTGTGTGCCAAGTGCATTCTTTCATGAACACGAACTTAAGTAAGGACTTAATATGAATTTAAAGGGAATTATGCTTAGCACCGAGTGGATATGAGTATTAGATGGGTTCCTTCATGCCAGTAGTTTGGTTCCCAATATAGGTATCTCATGAGATGGAAACCTCCACATTAGTAGTCCGGGTTTCTAGTAGAAATCTCCCTATCCCATCACTATGTGCCTATATAGGTCTTTAGCTAGGGGATCCACCTAAAAGCTAATATGTTATTTCTACCTTAGGCAAGTAGGACACCTCTTTTCGGTGTGGGGGTAAGACACCGGATTCTATGTAGCTCATATGGTCTATGTTAGTTAAGGCTATATTTCCCTATATGATAAGAATATGAATATGACAGGTACATGAACAATAACTATGACTTCTGAAGAGGTACTACTTAGTATGATTGGGGGTATGGGACTCCATTTGTGCATTGCACAAGTAGGCTTTAAGAGTGGTTGTGGTAAGGTTCTCTTATGCTATGAAAACTTATGAATTATGCGTGTACGGTATGTATTGTTGTTAAGGATGACTTTACTTGCTTCAAGTTATGAATATGAATATTTCCTTGTCTATGAATGTTGGTTAATGATGAGGTAAAGGTATGATATGTATGATGTTGGTGACCTAAATGTGGTACTTAGTATTAGATAGGATTATGGGATCTTACCTATGCATTGGACAAGTGTAGCTTTGGGTTGCCTATGATATGATGTGACTTGTGTTTCTTCACAAATGTGCACGATGGCGTTTAAACTTGACAAATGCATGGTTTGAACTGAATGTCCCTTTTTAAGCATGTTTTAAGGATTTTATGCATGGCTTCCATACTTAGTACATTTTTGTGCTAACCCATATCTTCTACATTTTCATAAGTGTAGTTTCCGGTCGTTGCGGTATACTTCTCCTTTTGAGTAGAGCTTGGGTTGACTATTCTCCACGCTCGGTGAATACTCACGGTTCGAGGACAAGACTTATTCATTTTAGTTCCTATCTTACATTTCTTTTAGAGACTGTGTCGTTAAGGGATGTGACCCTTATTGATATTCTATTGTAGTAGATGGTTCATTGAGATAATGTCTAGACTCCTATTTTTCGATATTACTAAAAAGACTTCGATTGTAAAACTTTTAAATTCCACATCATTTCCATTACTTATGTTTATGATTATTCTAAGGGCTTGTATGAGACCCCTTTGGGGTCGAGTAAGCCGTGTTACATCTAGGGGGTACCCCTGGGTGTGACAAACTTGGTAATCAGAGTAGAAGGTTGATAATGATTCTAGGATGATGTCTTATGGACCACGTCTAGTAGAGTCTTGTTCATGAGTGTGAAGCGCATCACACTTATGAATGAGAGTATACAATATGCTTAGGAAATCTCACTTTTTTCTTTACTCTTTAGTCATGCCTTAGAGTTTTAACTCTATGATGTCCTTTTCTTAAACCTTATCTTGTTTCTATAGGATATGAATACAAGAAGGGCGGCCACAAGAAAGATGTGAGATGAGATTGTGAATGAGGGAGTTCCACCCCAAGGTCCTCAAGAGCCTAGACTTCCTGAAGATCCTAATGATGAGGGGTCTATTACAAATGTGGAAATAAGGTCGGCTTCCCAAACATTGACTTAAGTTATGATGGCTCAAGCTCAAGCTGTGACAACTCAAGCCCAAGCTGTGACAACTCAAGCCCAAGCTATGGCGGCTCAAGCTAATAGGGATGTTGGGCCCCGTTTGAACCCTAATGTGAGCACCATGGCTTTAAGGTTGAGAGACCTCACAAGAATGAGCCCTCATATGTTCTTTTGTTCCAAAGTGAATGAAGATCCACAAGAGTTTTTGGAAGAGATCTACAAGATAATTGATGCTATGCGGGTGACTTCTATAAAGAAATCTGAACTAGCCGCTTATCAATTGAAGGATGTCGACCAAGTATGGTATAGTCAATGGGAGAATAATATGACGGTGAAAGCAGGTCCCATAGATTTGGAAGTGTTTAAGAAAGCATTCCTTGATAGGTTCTCTCCTCGAGAGAAGCGGGAAGTTGAGGTGGAGGAATTTATCAACCTTCGTCAAGGAGGTATGAATGTTCAAGAATATTCTTTAAAATTCACCAAGTTGTCCAAGTATGCTCCGTATTTGGTGGCTAATCCAAGGGACGAGATGAGTCGGTTTATGACGGGTGTATCCGACTCCATTGAAGAAGAATGTTGTGTGGAAATGCTCCATCATAATATGGGTATCTCACGTCTAATGGTGTATGCTCAACAAGTTGAGGAGACAAGGCTTAGGAAGAAGAATATAGAGGTAAAGAGGACAAGGACCGACGATGGGAATTCTTCTAAGGGTAAATTTGAGGGTCAAGGTAGACAAAGGTTCAAGAGAAAGTTTTCCAACCAAGGTTCCTCTAGTGCTCCAAGGGTCATCAAAGATAGGATGTTTAAACCTAAGCCACAAGGAGGTAATATTGGTGGTTTTTATGTTGATAGACCTAATTGTGCAAACTGTGGTAAAAAGCATGATGGCAAGTGCCTAGATAGCACGGATGGTTGCTATAGTTGTGGGAATAGCGTCCATATGAAGAGAGATTGTCCTATGCTAAGGTCTCATGGAAGAGAGGGCAAGCAAGTCCCTCCTAGTGGTTCAAATTCTGATGATCCCAAGAAGAGTCGCTTTTATGCTCTTCAATCCTGAGGTGACCAAGAGAGCTCCCCGGATGTTGTGACTGGTATGTTACAAGTATTTTCTACTGATGTATATGCATTGTTAGACCCCGGTGCCACTTTGTCATCTGTTACACCTTTTGTGGCTATGAAATTTGAAATACTCCC
The DNA here is from genome assembly GCF_000226075.1 of Solanum tuberosum. Lineage (NCBI taxonomy): Eukaryota > Viridiplantae > Streptophyta > Magnoliopsida > Solanales > Solanaceae > Solanum > Solanum tuberosum. The sequence continues at coordinate 212,817 of NW_006239556.1, forward strand.
TGATGTGTTAGAAGAACCTTTTTCGGTGTCTACCCCGGTTTGTGTCTCCATTATGGCAAAAAGAGTCTATAGGAGTTGTCCTATTTTGTTTGTCCCATAAAGTTACCTTGGTGGATTTAGTAGAGTTAGACATGTTAGATTTTGATGTAATTTTGGGTATGGATTGGTTGGATACATGTTATGCCTCAATTAATTGTCGGACTCGGGTAGTAAAGTTCTAATTTCCAAATGAGTATACTTTAGAGTGGAAGGGGGGAAATTCTATCCCTAGAGGTCGATTTGTTTCTTGTCTAAAACCTAGGAAAATGTTCTCCAAGAGGTGTATTTACCATATTGTTAGGGTTGTGGATGTTGAGTCTGAAACCCCTTCCTTAGAGTCGGTCCCTATGGTGATGGAGTTTCCAAAAGTCTTTCCTAATGGCTTGCTCGGCATTCCTCCCGACCTGGAAATAGATTTTTTTATTGATCTCATGCCGGATACGCAACCTATCTCCATTCCTTCTTATTGAATGGCTCCGGCCGAGTTGAAAGAGTTGAAGGAGCAAATCAAGGATTTGTTACACAAAGGTTTTATTCAACCAAGTATCTCTCCGTGTGGTGCTCCAGTATTGTTTGTTAGAAAGAAGGATGGGTCCCTTAAAAATTTTATTAACTACCACCAACTGAACAAGGTGACAATAAAGAATAAATATCCTCTTCCTAGGATTGATGATTTGTTTGATCAACATCAAGGGGTTAACTATTTCTCCAAAATAGATCTTCGTTCGAGTTTCCATAAACTAAGGGTAAGAGGGGTTGACATTCCCAAGACGGCCTTTAGGACCCGATATGGTCACTTTGAATTTGTGGTTATGTCATTTGGTTGACCAATGCCCCTGCAACATTCATGGACCTAATGAATAAAGTCTTTAGACAATATCTTTATATATTTGTGATAGTGTTTATTGATGATATTTTGATCTATTCAAGGAGAAAATGAGCACATGAACCATTTGAGGATTGTATTGCAAGTCCTTAAAGAGCACCAATTGTACGCGAAGTTTAGTAAGTGTGAGTTTTGGCTAAGGTCCGTAGCCTTCCTTTGTCATATGTGTCGAGCAAGGGTATTGAGGTATATCCTAAGAAGACGGATGCGGTCAAGAGTTGGCCTAGAACTCTAAATCCTATCGATATTAGATGCTTTATGGGTTTGGCTGGTTACTATATGAGGTTTGTTGAGGGTTTTTCCACCATTGCTTTGCCATTGATGGCTTTAACACAAAGAAAGCTAAGTTTGTGTGGTCGGAGTCTTGTGAGAAAAGCTTCCAGGAGTTGAAAGATAGACTTACTTTTGCTCCAGTGTAGACCTTACCGGAGGGTACCGATGGGTTTGTGGGGTATCGTGATGCTTCTCGAGTGGGTTTGGGATGTGTCCTTATGCAACATAGTAAAGTGATTGTCTATGCTTCAAGGCAACTCAAGTTCCATGAAACTAATTATATGACCCATGATCTTGAATAAGCGGCGGTAGTGTTTTCTTTGAAAATATGGAGACATTAACTATATGGGGTCCATGTGGACGTTTTCACCGATCACAAGAGTCTTGAATATGTGTTTAGCCAAACAGACTTAAAATCTTTGACAAAGAAGGTGGTTAAAGCTTTTAAAGGATTGTGACATAAGTGTCCTTTACCATCCCGACAAGACTAATGAAGTTGCGGATACCCTAAGTCGATTGTCCATGGGTCGTGTAGCTCATATAGAGGATGAGAAGAAAGAGTTAGTTCTTGATGTACATAGGTTTGCCTTGTTAGGTGTCTAACTAGTGGATTCCACCAAGAGTGGTGTCAAGGTCCATAATGGTTCCGAATCATCATTTGTGGTCGATATGAAGTCTAAACAAGGCCTTTATCCCATATTAATGGAGTTGAAAGAGTCAGTACTCAACAAGTCCGTTAAGGCTTTCTCCCAAGGGGGAGATGGGGTGCTTAGGTACCAAGATATATTATGTGTTCCGGATACTAATGCCTTGAGAGAGCAAATTCTAGAAGAAGCTCATGGTTCACGGTATTCTATTCATTCGGGAGCCACCAAGATGTACCATAATCTACGGGAAGTCTATTGGTGGAATGGTATGAAGAAGGATATAGCGAGTTTTGTAGCTAAATGTCTGAATTGCCAACAAGTTAAGGCCGAACATCAAGGACCTGGAGGCTTGTCTCAAAATATAGATATTCCCAATTGGCAATGGGAAGATGTGAATATGGACTTTCTAGTGGGCTGGCCTCGTACTCGAAGGAAATATGATTATATTTGGGTCATTGTTGATAGAATGACAAAGTCTGCCCACTTCATTTCCGTCAAGGTTTCATTTTTGATCGGAGGACTATGCCAAGTTGTACATCAAGGAGATAGTGAAATTGCATGGGGTTCCCTTATCTATCATTTCGGATCAGGTTACCCAATTTACTTCACACTTTTGGAAGATATTCCAAAAAGGGCTTATTACTAAGATCAAGCTTTGCACGGCCTTTCACCCTCTAACGAATGGTCTAGCGAAGCGCACTATCCATAACTTAGAGTTTGCCCGGAAAAAAGCGCAACATAGAGTTGAATAGAAGCACAAGATCACCCACAGCAAATTCTATATTTTCAATTGTTTCATCATGATACCTCTTCATCTTCTCTTTGTACAAGGCTGAACTTTCATAAGCTTTTAGGTGAAACTCATCAAGCATATTCAAGTCATTCATTCTTTGATTAGATGCGGCGCCCCAATCCAAATTTAGCTTCTTCATCGCCCACGTAACCTTATGCTCTAGCTCTACCGGTAAATGGCAAGACTTCCCATATACAAGTTGGTAAATAGACATACATATGGGAGTCTTGTATGCAGTGCAATAGGCACATAGAGCATCATGAAGGTTTCCTTGACTAATCAGTTCTATTAGCATTCACTGTCTTTGCCAAAATCTGTTTGATCTCTCTGTTAGACACTTCAACTTGTCCACTAGTCTGCGGATGGTAAGGAGTGGCTACATTATGGCGGACACCATATTTCTCAAGTAGTGCCTTGAACAACTTATTACAAAAGTGGAAACCTCCAATACTAATAATCGCCCTCGGTGTACCAAATCTGGAGAAGATATTCTTTTTCAAGAATGCGGTGACACTTTTACCTTCATTGTTGGGGAGCGCAACTGCTTCCACCCACTTCGATACATAATCCACCGCAACAAGAATATACTTCATCCCATGTGAACTCACAAATGGACCCATAAAATCAATGCCCCATACATTAAACAACTCTATCACCAATATAGGATTCATAGGAAGCTCTTGCCTCTTTGAAACCCCTCCTTCTCTTTGGCATCGGTCACAGGACTTGGCGAAACCATTAGCATCTTGGTGGATGGTAGGCCAGTAGTACCCACACTGCAAAATCTTATGCGCAATACAAATACCACTATGAAGCACACCAACAGGCGATGAATGACACACCTCAAGGACACTCATCATCTCAACCTCGGGCACACAACGACGAATAATCCCATCAGCACAACTAAAATACAAGTAAGGCTCATCCCAAAAGAATTTCTTCACATCAAGCATAAACTTTTTCCTTTCGTGAAAAGACAAATTCGGGGCACCAAATCGCTTGCCAAATAATTAGCAAAGTCAGTGAACCAAGGAATCAGATAATGTGAAGCAGCCAATACCTACTCATCTGGAAAAGCGTCATTAATTTCAGCCCTATCACCAAGCTTTTGAATAGCCTCTTTCTCTAATCAGGAAAAGTGACCGGCAACTTGATTTTTGGTCCCCTTTCTAACTTTTATCACAAAATCAAACTCTTGCAGCAATAATACCCATCTAATCAACCTCGGTTTTGCATCCTTCTTCGCCATAAAATACCTCAATACAGAATGGTCAGTATGCACTATGACCTTAGTACCAAGGAAGTAGGATCGAAATTTCTCTAATGCGAAAACCACTACAAGAAGTTCTTGTTCAGACACATTGTAATTCTTCTGGGCCACATTTAGAGCTTTGCTAGAATAGTAAATACGATGGATAATTTTATCTCTCCTCTATCCTAATACTACACCAAGCGCCACTTCACTCGCATCGCACATTACCTCAAACGGTTGTCCCCAATCCGGCAAAATAATGATAGGTGCAGTAACCAACTTCTCCTTCAACTCTCCAAATGCTCTCAGACAAGCATCACCAAAATCAAACTTATACTAATTTTTGAGTAGTTTGCACAGTGGATGTGCAATTTTAGAGAAGTCCTTGATGAACCTCCTATAGAAACATGCATGCCCAAGAAAATTTCTAACACCTTTTACAAAGATAGGTGGTGGAAGCTTTTCAATTACCTCTACTTTTGCTCTATCAACCTCAATGCCCTTCTTAGAAATCCAATGACCTAGAACTATCCCTTCTTTCACCATAAAGTAGCACTTCTCCCAATTTAGCACCAGATTGCAGTCTTCACACCTTTTAAGCACCCCAACCAAATGATCCGGACATCAATCAAAAGAGTCACCTACCATAGAGAAATCATCCATAAATACCTAAATAGTATCCTCCACCATATCAGAGAATATTCACATCATACAATGTTGGAAGGTCGCTAGAGCATTGCACAACCCAAATAGCATCCATTTGAAGGCTAAAGTCCCATAAGGGCAAGTGAAGGTGGTCTTCCCTTGGTCTTCCGGGGCTATAGAAATCTGATTGTAGCCCGAATAACCATCAAGAAAATAATACTAACCCTTATTTGCAAGTCTATCCAACATCTGATCCATGAATGGCATAGGGAAATGGTCATTCTATGTGCAACCATTTAGCTTCTGGTAGTCCATGCAGACTCTCTATCCAGTCACGGGCCACATCAGAACAAGCTCGTTTCTCTCATTAGGAACCACAGTAATCCCACATTTCTTGGGCACACATTGAACATGACATACCCAACTACTATCTCCAATGGGATAGATAGCTCCAGCATCCAACCACTTGATGATCTCCTTTTTAACTACCTCTTTCATAGGCGGATTTAATCTTCTCTGGTCCTCAATACTAGGCTTATGATCTGGCATGAGTTGAATTTTATGAGAACAGATACCAGGAGGGATCCCAATAATGTTTGTAATAGTCCACCCAATAGCTCGCTTGAACCTCTTTAACATAGAAACCAAACACTCTATTTATCGCCCATTCAAATAAGCTTTTCCCAAGAATACGTACCTCAAATGTGATGGTAGAGCCTTAAGCTACAATTTCAGTGCCTCCTGAACAGACGGTCTTACAGGTGGGGACTCATGATTTTTCATGTCTAACTCCAGTTTCTTTGGTATCGAACGATATTCGCACCTATCTAGTACGTCGACCAACTCATCATACTCTTCATTACCATCACTCTCAAAGTTCATCATAACCGCTGCTAGTGCCTCAACACCCAGTCTTTCTTCAATCTGCACCTCAGACCAACTCTCATCCCTATATGTTATCGCAGATACCGATTCTAGCTCACTACTCTGCTTCATAGACATACAAATATTGAAAGTTGGCTCTTCATTGTTCAGTTGGAAATTTATCTTCCCCATTTTCATATCAGCTAAGGCGCACCCAGTGGCAAGGAATGGTCTCCCAAGAATGATGGGAACCTCAAAATCAACCTGACAGTCAGGAATCACAAAATCTACCGAAAAGATGAACTACTCCACTTTCAGTAGTACATCAAGGAGCACACAAATAGGCCTCTTCATAGCTTTATCGGCCATGAGCAACGGCATCGTAGTCGGTTTTTGATCTCCTAGACCCAACTTCTTGTAAATATACAGTGGCATCAGATTAATGCTAGCACCGAGATCACACAATGCCTTAGCAAAATGCAACAACCCGATGGTACATGGAATAGTGAAGGCACTAGGATTCTTCTTTTTTCTGCTCGAAGGGATCTTGCAGCAATAGCACTACAATGTTGCAATCTATCATCATCTTCGAAGATCACGGCCCTCTTCTTTGTCACCATAAATTTCATAAATTTTGCATACCCAGGCATTTTCTCCAAAGCTTCTATCAACGGAGCATTAATGGAGAGTTGTTTCAACATGCTAATAAACCTGCGGTATTTGCCTTTTTCAATCCTTTTCATTAACCTTTGTGGTAAGGGAAGTGGAGGTCTAGGTATAGGAACAAGTTTTTGAGTTAACTCTGCTTCTTTCTCTGTCGCATTCTCCGATTCTCCACTTACCTCGACCACATCACCATCTTTACTATTCTAAATTTCCACCCCAGACGGCATATGTGGATCAATGGTTTGATTCCCCCCTCAAGTAGTAACTACCATACAATGCTCATCATTCTTTGGATTCTGGATGGTGTTGCTAGGAAGAGAGTCAGGTTGACGTGGATTTACTATAGTTGACAATTAAGTCATCTGCTGCTCAAGAAGCTTGATTGACACTGCCTGGGCATCAACTTTTTGACCAATACTAGACAAGTCACATCTTATCTCCTTCACATTCTCATCAGTTGCATCAAACCTCCTCATCATCTTCTACATCATATTCTCAATACGTGACATATTACTTCCAGCTTCCCTAGGACCGAATTCCCAATTTTGAGGGGGAACAAAAGGTCTACCCCGATCAATTTTGTTTCCATAGTTGTTCTGGCTGTAGTTGTTGTCGCAATTGAAGTTCCCATCTCAGACATATTAACCCTCTCGGTTGTAGTTGCCATAGTTCCTACCTTGGTTTCCTTGACGTTGGCACCAATTATCCATATTGGAACCTTGGGCGTTTTATCATAAACCCCCCGTTTGATCATTCACCGTATAAGTATCCTTTTCATAGTAGCACTCCTCAACCGGTGGTGGACTTCTGTTCAAATAATTCACAACATTTACCTTCTCCGCACCTCCGCTCACGTGCTTCAACACCATCCCTAGTTCGGTCCTCATAAGAGACATCTCCTCACGAATCTCATCTGGAGATTGGTTGTTTGTAGCTTTAACGGCTAACGTGTTCCTCCCAGTATCCGACTTTCTAGTGCTCCAAGCTTTATTGTTTCGAGAGATCTTCTCCAGTTTCTCCGCAATCTGCTCAAAAGTGCACTCACCATATGAACCTTCAGCATCAGTATCAAGCACTACCTTACTGTTGTTATTCTGACCTCGGTAGAAGTATTCCTGCAGCGACTCATCATCATTACGGTGATTCGGAACACCTCGTATGAAAGCAGTGACCCTGTCCCAGGAACTACTCACTGATTCTCCAGGTAGTGCTACAAAATTGTTGGGTTTATTTTTGTTGTTCAACTTCTTGGATACTGGAAGAATCTTGCTAGGAACACATCAATCAATTGGTCCCATATATAGATTGAGTTATAAGGAAGCTAATTAAACCACACAGCACTATTGCCGATCAATGATAGAGGGAATACTCGCAATCCAATGATATCCATGCCTAAGTTAGGTCAACCCACATAACTTTTGCAAACACTCCTTAGCTTGGTTACGTGCGCATGTGGATCCTCCGATGCAAAACCCACAAACAAGCCCCTCACAGTAAGCATCTGCATGAAACTGCTAGTCACAACAAATGTATGCCCCGGAGGCAGAGGATGTAGGACAAGAGGTCCATCAGATTTAGCAGCATTAAAGTTGACCCTATATTTATAACCCAGTCTTGGTCCTGGTGGATTTTGTACCCTCACTGCATCTCTCAGTAGATTCTCTACTTGAACCTGATTATTCTCATCACCAACCCTCGGAGGCTGCAACCCAACACCATCACCTAACTCTCCGCCGATAGGATTAACTGGCACTCCTTGATTATTCATTCTCTGCAAAGTTCTGTTCAGTTTTGGATCGTAGGGAGTAAGTGGTTCTCCTTGACTCTGTGTACTTGGCATACACTAGAGTAGTAACCTGAGAGAGGCAAAAAGAAAAGAAAAAAGTAAAATTAGGAAATATTTGACTAAAGTTCAATAACGTAGTTAAACTTAATCTAAAAGCCAAATTTCCCTGCAGCGGCGCCAAAATTTGATACCCTGAAATTACACCTCCTTAAAGAAGTATAAGTGATCGTTATCAAGTAAAGAACCCAAATTGTAGGTTGGGGTCGATCTTACGAGGAATATGGTCTAAACTTAAGTTCATCTTATGATTATATTAGTTTAGTCAATGTATTTCCGAAAACAAGTACTTAAAAAGGGGGGGGGGGGATTTTGTGAAACAAATTCAGGAAATTATGTAGGTATTCAGTGAGCAAGATTCAAACTTTAGTTGTTATCAAGATGAGAAAGTAACTAGGGTGTACGTGTTCCTCATATGCTCATAACACGGTAATCCTAGTAATAGCAATAATTTCCTACTATATTACATGCAAAGTGATAAGTTAGGTAACTCTAAATCCTTGGTCTGGCATCTAGAGAATTTAATAATTCTTTTCACCCTCGCACCAATCGACATCACATCAATGAATGGCTTAGTTTTCACCCTCGCACCAATCGACATTAGACTATTATATAGTATCACACAATCTATGTTGATAATTCTTTTCTCGTTAATTACCTCCTTGGTCCGACAAGTAGTAACGAGGTAAGTTCTAACGTTACCCACCGTTAAAAAGAATTCTAAGCGAAAGAATTATCAATATATGCAATAACAATATTCAAGAATTACTTAGTTACTATTCATACATTGTTAATCGCTCATGGTTCCCACAACCCTAGTTGTGGATTTAGTTACCCATACTAGTAAAAACACAATTCATATTTTGAGATGAGGAAGTCATGAACTTACGTAATAAGTAAAAGAAACCCAGAATCTCAACTTGAATTGCAAATTCAAAATCTTCAAAACAAACTTACGAAATAAAGAATTGCTAAAGTTGCAAGTTAATCTCCAAAGTCAAGAACTAGAATAAAAGTAATAAAGTCTAACCCCCAAAAATGAGGTTTACATGCCCTGAATATAGAAAAATAAGTCCTAACTAAAAAGGAAATGAAATAAGGAAATAATATTTTAGGATGCGGTTTCGATCGACGATATTGACCTACGGACCGTGGATTGATCTATGGTCCATAGGTCCCTTCCATGACTCAGGACTTAGGAAAATTTCTAACTTCAAAATCTTCAAATCTGTGAACCAAACAAAGGATTACTAGTACGGACCATGGATTAATCTATGTTCCGTGGATCCTCCTCCGTAGCTCCATACTTAGAATCTTCAAAATCAGGTACTGGAACCCCTCTCTGAATCATTTGATGGATCAGCATTACGGTTCATAAATCAATCTACGGTCCGTCGATTGAAACTGTGGTTTCACACTTGGTCAAGAATTCCCTGATCTTCCTCCATGCCTTGCTATTCCATCTATGGCCATCATCTACGGAACGTGAATGGACCTACATGTCACGCCCCGAGCTACCCCAGAGACGCGGACACGGGACCTAGGACCACAAGTGATGCCAAGCTATCCCTGTTGGTATGATCATGAGCATACTAAATATAATCTGAATCATAGAAAATGTGCGGAAGCTATAATCATAAATAAAATGAAAAGATGGGGAAAACACATATACTATAACTGAGTGAAATGATAACTGGTAAGTTTAATACAAATAAGATATTAACTCAATAATAAGTTGAATCTAAATATGTCTGAAATAAGCCTTTAAACTGACTAGAAAAGTTGGGACATTCCCAACTAGGTCTGTAAAATATGAAACTAAAGACTAAAAGCGATAAAGATAAACATGTCACTAGTCCTCGAAGAATGAGGACTCACCACTGATGCTGCTGAACTGAATATCGGGAATCGATCTAAGCATCATCTAGATGCTGAGAACCTGAACCTACATCAGGAGAAGATGTAGCGCACGTTTGAGTCAGTACTTGAAAGGTACTGAGCATGCAAGATATAGAAAAGCTGAAATAACATATAATTGAACAAAGCAACAAAGCAATGAAATAATCTGAACATGATATAGATACTGAAAATACTGAATGCTGAGCTAACTGATGCAATGACCAAATTTATAACATCCTGACAGTGAATACTGACTAAACTGAAATATGGTCAATGCAATAGAGTCTAACTGAACTATGGGAGCTACTAATAACCGACATAAAACTACATGAGCTAAATGTGGAGTCTGATGTATACACCCCATCGAGAGGACCCAATATACCTTGCCTGAGGTATAGAGTCATGCTGGCGTGATTACTAAACTGATGTTGACCACAGAAGGGACTTACACTTACGTGGCTCGTAGTTCTGGGACTATATGGGTACGCTGAACCCTAGTCCAACTCGATATTATGCTACTCCCAATGAATTAAGTGGTTAACTAGTTATGACTGAATTTCTGTAAAAAATATTTGATAGCTCAAAACTGAATATGAAAACTGAGAATGCAACAATTAATCTGATAATGATGCATTAATAAGTGAGGCATGTATAACTGAATAATTGAGATATCTGTCCTAGCATGTGTAATTCAAAAATTAAAGAAATACATAGCTAGGGTTCTGAAATTCATGCAATAAACTGAGAAATAACATGATAATCTGATTTGGAACATTTAAATGACTAATTCATGATGATTTGTTGAAATTCTAGAAACCCTAGGTCTGTTCATAATCATGGGATCAAGAATCTAACTGAATTCTAGGGACCTAATGGGTGGAAGGAACCCACTAGTTAAATCCCACATACCTGATGACAAATGCCACGGAGAAATGTTTCAATTTCGGGGCTGGAGCTGATGGAATCTTGGTGCGTTCTTGAACTAGAGTTCTTAACTTCTTTCTCCTCTTAGAGTTTTATTTTTTCTAAGTTTTGATTAATGATTTGACTTAGGTTTGCTCTAGTTATGTTTCTAGGCTTAAACTGACTAAAACCTCATGATTTAGGGTCTAAACGATGTAACTTAGGTTTAAATGAAATAGGAAAAGACCACAAGACCTATGACTTAATTGTTGTCACAGTGACTGACGGACTGGACCTATGGGCCGTAGGTTAATCGACGGTCTGTAGATTGGGGTCGTCGATCAAATCTTCCCGACTGGGCTTCACTAAAATGAGCACAACTTTTTACTCGGAGGTTGAATCTTAGTAAACTCGGTGGCGTTGGAAAGAGGATCAATTATCTATCATATCATACGTCATGGGACACACAATTCATTTTTGTGCTAAGAGTTATGACTATTTGAAGTTGACCCAATCACAATTTTCATCTACCCGGCAGCTACCCTCACCTACGGTCAAACCTACGGATCGTGCATCGAATGACGGTCTGTGCTGGCCAACCGTCAATCGGGATTTAAGCTAGGCTTTAGAGGAATCGATCCACGGACCCGAACCACGGTTCGTGACCTGACCTACGAACAGTAGGTCCGGCCATGGTTCAACACTTGGTCGAATTTCTAGCTGAGTTCTGGGGTAGTTTGCTGACACGAACCACGGACCTGTAGGACGGATGATGGGTAGTCCTATGGCCGGTGGATGATGCCCGTAAATGCCACCTGCAATACCAGAAATCTGTAATCTGGTCTATCTTCGGATACGGGGTGTTACATTATCTCCCCATTTGGACCATTTGTCCTCGAATGAAGACTAAACTAGCTGAAATGGAGGAGAGGGTTGCAATCCCTACCACTAAACACTGAGAACTGAATTTCTGACTGAACTGAGTTCCAAGAACATGCAAATACGCTAAAAATGCAAGTACAACTGAAGGAACATGATACTAAGACTGAATCTGTGCATGAATGACTGAAAAACTAAAGAGGAACTATTACCTCAAGCTGGAGTGGAATCGGAAGGAAAGAGGTGAGGATACTTGGACTTCATGGCTGCTTCTGCTTCCCAAGTAGCTCCCTCTACAAAATGACTCTTCCACAAAACCTTGACTGAAGCGACTTCTTTGTTTCTCAACCTTCTAACTTGACGATCGAGAATCTCAACCGGTATATCCTCATAAGAAAGGCTCTCTTTTAAAGCCACAATCTCTAATGGCACTACGGATGTTGGATCACCCACACACTTCTTTAAAAGTGAAATGTGAAAAACTGAATGCACTACTGCTAAATCTGCTGGCAACTGTAACTCATAAGCCACTCTACCAATTCTTTTCAAGATCCGGTAAGGGCCTACATATTTGGGACTAAGCTTCCCTTTCTTGCCAAATCTCATCACCCCCTTCATAGTTGACCCTATCAGCAAAACCCAATCATCAACTTGGAACTCCAGTTCCCTTCTTCTCACATCTGCATAAGACTTTTGGCGACTCTGGCAGTCTTAAGTCTATCTCTAATGAGTTGCACTTTCTCCATAGCATCAAGAACTGAATGTGGTCCTATCAACGCTGCTTCACCTACTTCAAACCAACCAACTGGAGATCTACATCTAAGCCCATACGATGCCTCATAAGGGGCCATCTAAATGCTGGAATGGTAACTATTGTTGTAGGCAAACTCAGTAAGAGGAAGGTGATCGTCCAAACTACCCTTGAAGTCGATCACACAAGCTCTCAAGTTGTCCTCTAAGGTCTAAATGGTACGCTCTACCTGACCATCTGTCTGTGGATGAAATGTTGTGCTAAGGTTAATTTGAGTACCAAAACCCTTCTGAAATGACTTCCAGAAATGAGAGGTACACTGCGAACCTCTATCTGAGATGATAGACAAAAGAACCCCATGCAACCTCACAATTTTATTAATGTAAAGCTTGGCTTAATCCTCCGCCGAATCTGTAGTCTTGACCGCTAAAAAGCGAGAAGACTTAGTAACCCTATCAATAATCACCCAAATGGAGTCATGTTGTCTACGAATACGAGGTAAACCTGTGATGAAGTCCATGTTGATCACTTCCCACTTCCAAGTAGGAATGTCAATCTCTTGAGTCATGCCTCCTGGTTTATGATGTTCTACCTTTACTTGATGGCAATTGGGGCACTTTGCCACAAAATTTGTTATATCTCTTTTCATACCATTCCACCAATAGACTTCCCGTAGATCGCGGTACATCTTAGTGGTGCCTAGATGAATAGAATATCTAGAATTGTGGGATTCTACTAGAATATGCTATCTCAATTCACTCACATCAGGAACACACAATCTACCCTGATAGCGAAGTACACCATCTCCCCCTTAGGAGAAAACCTCCACTCTCTGATTATGGACTGCACCCTTAAGCTCAACCAACATAGGATCACTATCTTGCTTTTCCTTAACCCTTACTACCAAAGAAGATTCTGCCCCATTTTGAACTGTTACACCACCATCTGATATGCTCATAAGACAAACTCCTAGGCGAGCAAGTCTGTAAACATCCTTTGCTAGATCTTTTCTTTCTTCCTCAATATATGCTACACTACCTACGGATAATCTGCTAACAGCATCTGCTACTACATTCGCCTTACCCGAATTGTAATGCACGCTCATATCATAATCTTTGAGGAACTCAAGCCACATTCTCTAGCAAAGATTCAACTCTTTCTGGGTGAATACATACTGGAGGCTCTTATGGTCTGTGAACACATCTACATGAACACCATACAAGTAGTGTCTCCAAATCTTGAGTGCAAACACCATTGCTGCAAGGTCGAGGTCATGAGTTGGATAATTCTTCTCATGCACCTTAAGTTGTCGGAAAGCATAAGCTATAAGCTTACCTCGCTGCATGAACACATAACATAGGCCGACCCTAGATGCATCACAGTAGATTACATAACCATTTGAACACTCTGGTAGAGTCAAGACATGAGTTATAGTCAACCTAGTTTTCAGTTCTGCGAAGCTTTTGTCACAATCATGTGACCACTAGAACTTAACCTTTTTCTGAGTCAACCTAGTCAATGGTGAGGCTATGAATGAAAATCCTTCCACGAACCGTCTGTAATAGCCCGCTAAAACCAAGAAACTTCTGATATTTGTAGCAGAGGTAGGTCGGGGCCATTGTTTCACTTCTTCTATCCTCTGGGAATCTACTAGAATTCCTTCACTAGACACAATATGCCCAAGGAAGGCAACTGATTGTAACCAAAACTCGCACTTGTTAATTTTTGGAGATAATTGGCGATCTTTAAGAATTTCCACAACAACTCTCAACTGACCTGCATGTTCTTCCTCATTCCTAGAGTAAATGAGGATATCATAAATAAAGATGATAACGAACAAGTCCAAGTACTGCTTGAACACTCTGTTCATCAAATCCATGAAAGCTACAGGAGCATTAATTAATCCAAATGACATAAATACAAATTCGTAATGACCATGCCAACTTCTGAAGGCCGTCTTCAGAATGTCACTATCTTTGACTCTAAGCTGATGATAACCTGATCTGAGGTCTATCTTTGAGAAATGACTAGCACCCTGAAGTTGGTCGAACAAGTCATCAATCCTGGGGATCGTGTACTTATTCTTAATTGTGACTTTGTTCAACTGTCTATAGTCAATGCACATTCTGAGAGAACCATCTTTCTTCTTTACGAACAACACTGGTGCACCCCATGGCGAAATACTAGGTCTGATGAACCCTTATCTAGAAGGTCTCTCAACTGCTCCTTCAATTATTCTAGAAGGTGTTTCAACTGCTCTTTCAATTCCTTAAGATCAGCTGGAGCCATTTTGTAAGGAGAAATAAAGATAGGCTGGGTATTTAGAAGGAGATCAATTCCAAAGTTGATTTCCCTTTCGGGAGGAACTCTAGGAAGATCTTCTGGAAATAATTCTGGTCTAGAAACACTTCTGGAAACTCATTGACTACAGGGACCGACTTAAGAGTTGGGGATTCTGAACTAGAATCCTTAACCCGAACTAGATGATAGAGATAACCCTTAGAGATCATCTTTCTAGCCTTAAGGTAAGAAATGTATCGACCCATAGGCGCTAAGCTACTACCCTTTCATTCTAAGATTTGTTCGTCTGGAAATTGAAAATGAACAATCCTAGTTCTACAATTGACTGATGCATAAAAGGAATGTAACCAATCCATGCCTAGAATGGCATCGAAGTCTACCATTTCTAACTCTACAAGATCTGCTGAGGTGACTTTCTGAGAGACTGTGACACGGCAATTTCTGTATATCCATCTACCTATAACTGGGTCACTGACTGGAGTAGAGACTGAGAAGGGTTCTGAAAGAGTTTCTGTACTGACATCTAAGATTACTGCTATATAGGGAGTCATAAAAGATAAAGTAGCCCCTGAATCTTTCCACTGAGTGTACCATATGTGAGCCCCATCCTTAAGCTGGTAGGATGTCAACACAACCCTACCATTACCAGTCACTTGCATCATTCCAAAGATTTTCTTAACCTCATCAATGAAGTTTTGTGGGTCCTCACCAACTTGGGACCCTAAAAACTCTGGCGGATTCATCCTAACAAAATCTCGAACACTAGCTGCCATTGATCCACCATTTCTATTAGTAGGAACTAGAACCTGCTGATTGTTCTTGTTGGTTATACTTTGAGCCAATAGTTGGATCGCATTCTGAAACTCTTCATTCTTGACCTCATGGTCTGGGACTAGAGGAATTGCGTTACCATTCCTGGGGTAAGCCCTACGAGGAAGCATGATCTTAAGAGCATAATGATGGATTAGAAAAGCGATCATACCAACGCACGATAAGAATATCAAGAAAGTGAAGTTTTCCTAAAACACTTCATAGTCTCCCTCTCATTAGATGTGGTGCACTTCACACCCATGAAAATGACACTACTTAGTGCGGCTTTTCAGACAACCTAGGACTCTTAAACCTAATGCTCTGATACCAATTCTGTCACTCCCCGAGCTACCCCAGAGACGTGGACGCGGGACCTAGAACCACAAGTGATCCCAAGCTAACCCTGTTGGTATGATCATAAGCATACTAAATATAATCTGAACAATAGAAATTGTGCGGAAGCTATAATCATAAATAAAATGATAAGATGGGGAAAATCCATATACTATAACTGAGGTAAATGATAACTAATGAGTTTAATACAAAGAAAATATTAACTTAATACTAAGTTGAATCTAACTATGTCTGAAATAAGCCTCTAAACTCACTAGAAATGTTAGGACATGCCCCAACTAGGTCTACCAAACCTGAAACTAAAGACTAAAAGCGAGAAAGATAAACATGTCACTAGTCCTAGAAGAATGATGACTCACCACTGATGTTGTTGAACTGAAGATCGGGAATTCATATAAGCGTCATCTGGATGCTGAGAACCTGAACCTACATCACGAGAAGATGTAGCGCACGTATGTGTCAGTACTTGAAAGGTACTGAGCATGCAGGATAGAGTAAAGCTGAAATAACATATAACTAAACAAAACAATAAAGCAATGAAATAATCTTAATATGATATAGATACTAAAAATACTGAATACTGAGATAACTCATGCAATGACCAAATTTATAACATGCTGATAGTGAATACTGACTGTACAGAAATATGGTCAATGCAATAGAGTGTGACTGAACTGTGGGAGCTACTAATAATAGACATCAAACCACATGAGCTAATTATGGAGTACGATGTATACTCCCCATCGAGAGGACCCAATATACCCTGCCAGAGGTATAGAGGCATGCTGGCTTGATCACTAAACTGATGTTGCCCACTGAGGGGACTTCCACCTACGTGGCTCATAGTTCTGGGATTATATGGGTACGTTGAACCCTAGTCCAACTCGGTATATGCTACTCCGAATGAATTAAGTGGTTAACTGGTTGTGATTGGATTTCTGTAAAATACTGGGTAGCTCAAAACTGAACATACAAACTAAGAATGCAACAATTAATTTGATCATGATGCATTAATAACTGAGGCATATATAACTGAATAACTGAGATATCTGACCTAGCATGTGTAATTCAAGAACTAAAGAAATACATAAATAGGGTTCTGAAATTCAAGCAATAAATTAAGAAATAAAATGATAATCTGATTTGGAACATTTAAATCACTAATTCATGATAATCTATTGAAATTCTAGAAACCCTAGGTATGTTCATAATCATGGATCAAGATGCTGACTGAATTCTAGGGACCTAATGGGTGAAAGGAACTCACTAGTGAAATCCCACATACCTGGTGACGAATTCCACAGAGAAATCTTTTGATTTTGTGGCTGGAACTGATTGAATCTTTCTGCGTTCTAGAGCTAGGGTTCTTAACTTCTTTCTCCTCTTAGCGTTCTAATTTTTCTATGTTTTTATTAATGATTTGACTTAGGTAAGTTCTAGTTATGTGTCTAGGCTTAAACGGACTAAAACCTCATGATTTAGGGTCTAAATGACGTACATTAGGGGTTAAACGAAATAGGAAAAGACCGAAAGACCCCTGACTTAATTGTTGTCGGAGTGACAGACGGACTGGACCTACGGGCCGTAGGTCAATCGACGGTCCGTAGATTGGTGTTGTCGGTCAAGTCTGCCCGATAGGGCTTCACTAAAAGGAGCATAACTTTATAATCGGAGGTTGGATTTTAGTAAACTCTGTGGCGCTGGAAAGAGGATTCAATTATCTATAATAGCATAGGTCATAGGACACACAATTCCTTTTGTGCTAAGAGTTATGACTATTTGAAGTTGACCCAATCACAATTTTCATCTAACTGGCACCTACCCTCACCTATGGTTAGACGTACGTACCGTACATCGAATGACGGTACGTGTTGGCCAACCGTTAATCAGGACTGAAGCTAGGCTTTATGGCCATCGATCCATGGACATGAACTACGGTCCGTGACCTGACCTACGGACCGTAGGTCCGGCCGTGGGTCAACACTTGGCCGAATTTCTAGCTGAGTTCTGGGGGAGTTTGCTGACACGAACCACGGACCAGTAGGACGGACCGTGGGTCCTCCTACGGTCCATGGATGGTTCCCGTAAATGCCACCTATAATACCAAAAATCTTCAATCTGGTCTATTTTGGGATACAGGGTGTTACACTACAGGCTGTGAAACACATTCCTAGATGGGCTTTTCTGTACATTTCTCAGCTATGTCTCTCAACTTTTGCGTCCTAACTTATTCCCTGAAAACATGATAAAAACACATTAGTACTAATACAAAATGGACCTAGACACACACAACTCTTAGGTGAAATGTATTAAAAATATCGTAAACTCATGGTATATCAGCCTCTGGTGCTCGTACCTGCATCACGAAATTAGATGCAAGCGTAGTATGAGTACCAAAACAATAGGTACCAAGTAGACATCGTAGGCCGACTGAACTTGAAAAGTAAAAGCAGAATGAAAAGAAGGAATAGCACAAGTAGAGGTAAAAAACGGAAGACTAATTAACCAATGGAATGCATACGAGTGTAGAAAGAACTAAATAAAGTAATCTATAAGCTAAC
This sequence comes from Solanum tuberosum, assembly GCF_000226075.1. Classification (NCBI taxonomy): domain Eukaryota; kingdom Viridiplantae; phylum Streptophyta; class Magnoliopsida; order Solanales; family Solanaceae; genus Solanum; species Solanum tuberosum. The sequence continues at coordinate 231,183 of NW_006239556.1, forward strand.
TACACCTAACTGGACCCCCATAAACCTATAAGGTACACTCGTTCGCAAGTTTGAATAAAACCCGAACAGATCCCCATAAGCTCGACGAGTAAACATAATAACTATAACTAAAGAGAACTATATCTGAGAACCTAAGACCGGAGAACATCCAGCTAGAACCTCAACCCCAATTAGTAGAATCTAACAGTACAGAGGCCTGACCTCAAATTGAATGCTCTCCAGAAGTACTCAAGTAACCAATGATAAGTATCAAGTAACTGAGCACGGACTTCTAACCGGATGCTCAATATAAGTTTTCGGGTGATCGAGGCCGGACCTTGAACCGGATGCTCTTCCAAAATATCAATGAGTTCTTTGCCAGATCGTGAATCCGGGTGCCCGAAAAAGGTGCCAATGTAGCTCCTAAAAGAGTCCCAATCGATCTATAATGATAAGTATCTGTGAAATGCCATCCACACTTACCCAATCAATGTATGTCCTTAAAACCAAATCGAAAACCAAGTTGAAATTGTGGAGCAGAACCCACTGTCACCGATGTAACTTGTGAAGCCGTAGTATCAGATAAATAAGGATAACTATCATCGGAGCAAATGTATTCCCTAGCTAAGGCTCAAACAATCAAACTCAACTCTGCTAGACCAGTTGCAACACCCCAGAAATTCTATGACTTAAGTTAGAGCCTCACCTTGTAAATAATGAGTTAAAAATAGTTAAAATAATGTTTCTAAACCTAAATTAATGCAATTGACTTGGTTTGGAAGAGTGAAAGTCTAAACGTCAAGAAACAACACGATGTCCGGAAACTAGACAAGAATGTGTTCTAGTGTGTCCTTAGGTGTTAGGCAGGTTCAGGAATGTCGTATGATGGTATAATCGTGTAAAAAGGTGTAAATTAGGTAAATATATGTTTATAGGGTCAAAACATTCAAATACGACTCCCGGGGGCCACCCTAAGGGAACCCGAAGAGGACCACAACCTTGGCCAAGAAAGCTGCCAAGGGAGCTTGCAAATTGAACTTGGAGGGAATAGGTCCGCGTCGCCGACTACCTCCCCCAAGGACCACAAATTTAGTTCACGATGCAATCATTTCGCGGACTCTACTGTCTCTAAATTTAATTCCAAATATCATTAGGGAACAGCCCGTGTCGCGGACTTGCTCCGCGATGAAAATGCAGATACTCAGAAATTGATTTTTACTTCATTAAAAAGTCCAACTAAGTGAGGGGTATTTAGGATACTTTAGGGGATGGATATATAATGATTTTTAAGTCAATTTACCTCACTTTTGTCACTCAAACACAAAACCCCAAAGATCAAAACCTAAAGTTCCTCCTTCTCTCTACTCTCTCTCTCTTCTCAAGAAAACCAACTCTCCAAGGTTTCAACTCGGATTTTTGTGGTTAATTTCTCAATAAGGTATGGTTTTTTATCACTCTTGGGATTCCTTTCCCCAAGAGGCCCCTTCAAGATGAATTTCAAAATCTCCAATTTCTAGGTTTCAATCCGAAAATACTGGTCTTCTTTCTAAAGTGAAATTGATGTTATAAACTGACTTTGATTAATGTTATATGAACAATTATGGATGAAATTATGTTATATTGGTAGTTTCTTGAAGAATTCCCCATGAGACCATGTTTCTCCTTCTTTTCCTAATTCTAACCCTAATTTGTGTTGGATATCGATTGAAAGCTATGAATTAAATGTGATATTATGTAATTCATGTTTGTATGATGATTCTACCCTATGTTATGTATAATTTCTATGAAATTAGGGTTGAGTCTTTGAATGAAGCCTTGAAGGCTATGAAGGGAATATATCAATTGCTTATATTGATGTTGATTATGTTATTACTTCATGAATTACCTTGTATTATGTAATGGTTATGAATTGTTTGGTAATTGAAGTATGAATGTCCCACGAAGGACAAGAAGGTATGAAAGTTGGTTCTTCTTTGAACTCAAGTATGAAAGGTGAATTACTTAGATTGAAATGATGTTATACCTAATGTGTTTTGTGGTGTTGATGACCTAGTTTCCTCATCCTTAACCTTCTACAGTTGAATTAGCTATGAAGTATGTATGTATGGTATGGTATGATGATTATATGATTGAAGGGTAGTTCTCATGATTATAATATAACGTAAAGTTAAAGGCTTACTCACTTGCTAAGTGTTTCTAAAGTGAAAGGATTGTTACTCACTTATGAACACATATGAGCTATTATGGTAAGATGCCTACATAAGAGTCTAGTAAAGGCTAATGTGAACTTATGTGATGACTAAACATGGTTACAAAAGGGAATTACATTCTTAGCACCAAAAGGGCATGTAAATGA